>NW_026111867.1:140000-160000 GCF_024679095.1 Eriocheir sinensis | reverse complement strand
TCTTTTCTCTTCCTCCTCCTCTCCTCCTCCTCTTCCTCCTCCTCCTTCTTCTTCTTCTTTTCCTCCTCATTCCTCTCCCCATCCAAGACGACTTCCAACATCCTCTCCTCTTCTCCCAGCAAAAATCTCCTTCTCCTCTCTTCCTCCTCTTCCTCCTCCTCCTCACTCTCCTCCTCCTCCTCCCAACACAAAGGAATTAACATACCCTTCCCCACAAAACAAGCCACATGTATTCTCTCTTCTTTTCCTTCCCCTTCCTCCTCTTCCTTCCCCTTTCCTCTTCCTCTTCCTTCTTTCCCCCTTTACCCTCTGCCTTTCCCTCTCCTTTCTCATTCTTTTCTCCTCTTCGTTTCAATATTTCTCTCCCTTTCCTTCCTTTCCTTTCTTCCCTTCCCTTTCTTCCCCTTTCTCCTCCCTTCCTTCCTTCCTTCCCCTTTCCCTATTAAGTGCTTCCATTACTCCCCTGTCGCAAATCAACTCCCTCCTCCTCCTCCTCCACCTCCTCCTCCGTGAAGTGTGAATGTAATGAAGATAAAAAGGACTGTCCGCCGGAGGAGACAGTGCGTGTGTGTGTGTGTGTGTGTGTGTGTGTGTGTGTGTGTGTGTGTGTGTGTGTGTGTGTGTGTGTGTGTGTGTGTGTGTCGTGCACACACATCTAATAATGGCCTCGATTACTCTCATCTCCCCCTCCCCCTCCCTAATCTCCTCCCTTAATCTCCACTTCTCCTCCCTTTACCTCCATTGTCAGCTCCCGTACCCTCCCGCCCTTCGTCTTAACCCTTTCTTTTATCTCCTTCCTTCCTTCCTTTATTTGTCTCTTGTTTGATTATTCCTATCTTTTCATCTCTCATCTCCACCTTTTAATCTCCCTTCATCTCCCTTATCATCTCCCTTACTCTCCATTTATTGTTATCCTTTCTTTCATCTCCTTTCTTTATTTATCTTGTGTTGGGTTTTTCTTATCTTCTTATCTCTCATCTCCACCGTTTAGTCTCCCTTCTCCCTTCATCTCCTTTATCATCTCCCTTATCTCTCTCTATCCTTTATTCCCTTCTCTCTTTATTTCATTTATACTTTTGTTCTTTTTTACTTTGCTTTATTATCTTCCTTTATTTTATTGATTTATTTTATTTATGTTTACTAATTTTTTTTATTTACTTTTATTAATTTAGTGGAGTAGTTTTTCTCTTCTTTCACTATTTTTTTCCTCTTTTTCTCATTTACTTCGTGCGTTTCTCATTCTCTTTCTTTCTCCTCATCTTTTTTCTTCCTATCTTCGTCTGTCTTATTTCCTTTCCTCATTCTCTTCTTTATTTCCTTCGTTTTTTTATTTTTCTTCTTTACTTTTTCTTCTCGTTACTTCCATATTTCGTCTGTATCTAATTCTCTCTTTTCAACATTTTCCCTTTTATCATATTTTTCGTGTGTATTTTTTATTCTCTTATTTTCTTTATTGCCTCCTTCGTTTGTTTATTATTATCTTCTTTATTTTTCCTCCTCTTTACTTTCATATTCCGTCTGTATCTTATTCTCTCTCTCTTCAACATTATCCCTTCTACTATTTTTTTTCTGCGTGTGTTTCTTATTCCCTTTCGTTATCCTCTTCCACTAATTCTCCTTCTGTGGTTCTTCTTCTCTTTCATTCTGTGTCTGTTTTCTCTTTTTGTTCTCCTTTTTTACGTATTTATTTACTGTTTCTTTTATCCTTTCTCTTTTTTGTTATTTTCTTTCACTCTCCAGTTTCTCTCCCCTTCCTTCTTTCCTTCTCTCCTTTCCTTTTCCTCTTCTCCCTTTCCTTCTGTTTTCCCTCTTTACTCTCCCTCTTATTTATTTATTCCCTGTTTTTCTTCTTATCCTTTCCCTGTTTCTTATTCTCATTCTCTCCCTTTCCTTCCTCTCCTTTCATTCCCTTCCATCCTTTCCCCTCCTTCCTTCTTCTCCTCTCCTCCCTTTCCTTCTGTTCTCTTTCTTTACTTTTCCTGTTTTTCATTTATTTCCTGTTTCTTTTATCCTTTACCTGTTTCTTATTCTCATTCTCTCCCTTTCCTTCCTCTCCTTTTATTCCCTTCCATCCTTTCCCCTCTTTCCTTCTTCTCCTCTCCTCCCTTTCCTTCTGTTCTCCCTCTCTACTCTCCCTCTTACTCAATTATTTCCTGTCCTTATCCTTTCTGTGTTCCTTATTCTCTTTCATTCTGTGCCTGTTCTCTCTCTTTTACTCCTTTATTTCCTGTGCCTTTTATCCTTAATTAACCGGTACATGTTTTCTCTTTGCAGGTAAGCCGCGAGGACAGGTGTGTGTGTGTGTGCAGGTGTGTTTCTGTGGTCTCATTAAGCACAGGTATGGTAACACTTTTTTGGGGGTACCTCGAAATGACCGGGAGAAATGTTCACTATGTCATCTACTTCGTTATATTGCTTTTAACGTAACAGAGATATGAAGAAAAAAAAATCCTATACATTTTATTCTATTTTTTATTGTTTTTTTACAGCAAAGGAAACAGCTCAAGGGCCAAACAAAAGGAAACAATAATGAAAAAAAGCCCGCTACTCAAAAAAATGACCCTATAAAAAAAGTTAAGAGGAGTGGCCGAAAGAGAGGTCAATTTCTATCTCTCTCACCTTCCTGTTTGCTTTAGTAATACCTCCTTTCCCTCTACTACCTCCCTTTTCTACCTCCCTTAGCTTCCCGTCTTTCCTTCCCTCCCTCCCTTCTCTGCACCTTTCCCTTTCATGATAAAAAAAATCTCATCCCTGTCCAAATAATCCTTCACTGCCTTTTCCTTCGCTAATCTACCTTTGTAACATCTCTCTTCTCTCCCTTTCTTCCTCCCTTCCCGACCCCTTTCCTTCCTTCCCTCCTTTCCTTCTTTTCAATACCTCCCTTAGCTTCCCGTCTTTCCTTCTCGCTCTCCCTTCTCAGCACCTTTCCCTTTCATGATAAAAAAAATCTCATCCCTGTCCAAATAACTCTTCACTACCTTTTTCCTTTCACTAATCTACCTTTTGTGTCTCCCTTTTCTCCCTTTTCTTTCCTTCCCTTTTTTCCTTCCTTCTCCTTCTCCTTCTTGTTTCCTCCTTACTTCCTTGTTTTCTTTCCCTCCTCTCCTTCCTTTCTCTTACCTCTCCTCATGATAAAGTAATCTCATCCCTGTCCAAATAATTCTTCTACTTTTCCTTCTTCCTTCCTTCTCCTTCTTCCTTCCTCAACATCTTTCTTTCCTTCCCTTCCTGTTCCTCCCTTCTCCCCCTTTCCTTCCTTCCTTCCCTTCCTTTCCTTCTCTTCCCTTCCCTCTTCCTTCCTTCCTTCTTCTTCCTTCCCTTTCCTTTCCTTTCCTTTCCCTTCCTTTCCTTTCCTTTCCTTCCCCTTCTCCTTCCCTTTCCTTCCTTCCTCCTTCCTTCCCTTCTTTCCTTCCCTCCTTCCCTTCCTTTTTTCTTCCCTTCCCTTAACTTCCTTCCCTTCCTTCCTTGTTCAAGTCGTAGGCAGGAGGAAATACAGATGAAGGAAGATTGTTCCAGAGTTTACCAGCGTGAGGATGAAAGAGTGAAGATGCTGGTTAACTCTTATAAGGTTTGGACAGTATAGGGATGAGCATGAGTAGAAAGTCGTGTGCAGCAGGGCCGCGAGGAGGGAGGCATGCAGTTAGCAAGTTCAGAAGAGCAGTCAGTGTGAAAATAATGATAGAAGATAGAAAGAGAGGCAACATGGCAGCAGAAATTAAGAGGTAGAAGACTATCTTTAAGAGGAGAAAAGCTGATGAGACGAAGAGCCTTAGACTCCACTCTGTCCAAGAGAGCTGTGTGAGTGGAGCCTCCCCACACATGAGAGGCATACTCCATACGAGGGTGGACAAGGTCTCTGTATATGGGTAGCAACTGTGCAGGGAGAAGAACTGGCGGAAACAATACAGAACGCCCAACCTCGAAGAAGCTGATTTAGTGAGAGAGGAGATTTTGAGTTAAGGATAGACCGAGGATGTTTAGTGTTGAAGATGGTGACAGCTGAGTGTTGTCGAAGAATAGGGGATAGGTGTTTGGAAGATTGTATCGAGTTGATAGGTGGAGAAATTGGGTTTTTGAATAAATGAAGGACACAAGGTTCCTTTTACCCCATTCGGAAATCAGAGCAAGGTCTCAGATTAAGGGTTCTGCAACCTCCAGTTTGGAGTCTAGCAATTCCTGTTGAGAGTGTCTTTTGTTGAAAGAAGTTGAATAATGCAGAGTGGACTCATCAGCGTATGAGTGGATAGGACAGTTTGTTATGGAAAGAAGATCATTGATGAATAACAAGAAGAGAGATAAAAGAGTCTACACCACTGTTGATAGGTTTAAACAGTGAGACCAAGAGATAGAACGGCGGAAAGAAACTGGAAATAAAGGAACAGAGAGGGAAGAACCAGAAAGAGGCAGTTTAGGAAAGAAAGACTTACCAGACTTTAGAAGGCTTTGATGTCTAAGCTGAGAAAGTTTCACCGAAAGGCTAAGAGAATGACGAGTCAGAAAAGAGCAAAAGATCGCCAGTTGAACGCCCTTTGCGGAACCCATACTCGATCAGATAGAAAGGTTAGAAGTGGAAAGGTGCGTTTGAACTGTTAAGGATTGATTCAAAACCAGATAGACAGGAAAGTAAGATAGGAGGAGTTTGAGGATTGGAATGGTCAAGGCAGGCTGTAAGGAAGGAAAGATAGATGTTGACAGGCAGAGACGAAGAGTTTGAAGGCAGGTGACACGCGAAACATAGTTTTAAGGACAATAAGGCACCATTCTATATATCCTTTCTCCTCCCTCCTGTTATTCCTTATCTCTCTCTCCTTCTTCTCGACCGACATCTCAGTTATTTCTCAGTTGTTTTCCCTGGAACAGCCTTCCTGCTTAGCGCAGAGACCATCCTCCTTCAAGAAACGCATTGATCGCCACTTTGCTGCATCTGAACTGAACGTATCCAAGAGTAGGTACCCTTTAATCCTTCCTCTAAAGCCTGACTAACGGATTCTTGAATCACTACTCCCTTGGTAATAAGCCAACAGGCTTTCTCTGCCTGCTAGTCCATGTTTCCATGTTTCCTCCTCCTCATTGATATCTCCTCACCCTCCTCTTCCTCTTCTACTTGTCAACTTCTGCCTCCTCCTCTTTCCTTTCTCTCCGCTTCCTCCATCTCTCCTCCTCCTCTTCTTCCTCCTCCCTCCTTCTCCTCCTCCTCCTCCTCCTCCTCCTCCACCACCACCCACTACATTCCCTGTTATGACTGTCACTCTCTATCTCTTTTCATCCTCCTTGTGATCTCCTGCTGAGAGAGGGAGAGAGAGAGAGAGAGAGAGAGTGTGTGTGTGTGTGTGTGTGTGTGTGTGTGTGTGTGTGTGTGTGTGTGTGTGTAGTGTGTGTGTGTGAGAGTGTGTGTTGTGTGTGTGTGATTGTGTGTGTGTGTGTGTGTGTGTGGTGGTGGTGGTGGTGATTGTGGTGGTTGGTCTTATTCACACGTAAAGTTTCACTAACAACAAAAAACAACATCAATAACAGTAGGTAATATTGTTCAAACAACTGTAAAATTCCTTCCTTCCTTTCCCTCTCCCCCTCCCTCCTCCTCCTCCTCCCTCTTCACCTTTTCTTCCCTCTTTCCCTCCTCCTCCTCCTCCCTTTCTTCCCTCTTATTCCCTCCACCTTCCACTTCCCTCTCCAGTGCCTCTTCCTTACTCTTCCCTTTCCTTTCCTTCCTTCTACCTTTCTTCTCCTCCCCTTCCCTCCCTTTTCCTTCCTTCTTTCCTCCTTCCACTTCCCCTTTTCCTCCCTTCTCCTTTTCCCTCCACTCTCTCCTTCTCTTTCCTTCCTTCTTCCCTTCCTTCCCTTCCCTTTCCCCTTCCCTTATTTATCTTTCCACCTTCCTTCCCTTCCTTCCTTTTCCCTTCTCCCTCTTCCCCCTCCCCTTCTTCTCCACTTCCTTCCATCATTTCCCTTCCTCATCTTCCTCTCCTTCCCTTTTCCTCTTTCTTCCACTTCACCAGTCTGTTTTTTCTTCCCTTCCTTCCATTCCTTCCTTTTTTCTCCTCTTTTTCCTCTCCTCCTCATCCTGTCCCATCTCCCTTCCTTCCCTTCCTATCACTTCTTCCTTTTCTTTCTTTCCTTCACTCATATGTTCATCTTCCTTTCCATCCCTCTTCTTTCTCACTTAATTTATTTCCTTCTTCCCTTCCTTTCCCTTCCTATCGTTTTCCTTCCTTTCCTTTCTTTTCCTTCACTCATACGTTCTTTTCTCTTCCATTCCTTCCTCCTCCCTTCCCTCTCTCTCTCCTCCCTCATTCCCCCTTCCCTCTTCATCCTCTGTTTTCCTTCTCTCCTCCATTCCTTTTCCTTCTTTTTTTCCTCCTTTCCGTTTACCTCCAGGTCCCTTTCTCTTCTCATTCACTCAATTCCTTCCCTTCACTTCCTTCACCCTTTTGTTCTCCTTTGTGTCACGATTCTGTCTTTATATACACAGTTCCTTTCATCCCAGTTTCTCCTTTTCTCCTCCTCCTTCCTCCTTCCTTCAGGTCCTTTCATCTCTTCTCCTTTTCTTCCCTCCATCCTTCGCTCATCATCTCCTCTATTTAGCTTTCCATCCTTCTTTCCTTCCTTTCACTTCTCAGCTTCCTTCCTTTCCTTCTTCCTTCCTTCCTTCCTTTTAAATATCTGAAGATATCCCTAAGAGAGGCACACACACACACACACACACACACACACACACACACACACTTCATTGCATACAAACCTAGCCTTTGCTCCTCTCCTCCTCTGTGTCTCCTCCTCCTCCTTTCCTCCTCTCCTCCTCCTCCTTCCTCCTCCTCCTCCTCCATGCTCGAGTACAACTGTAGCAGGAGAGAGAGAGAGAGAGAGAGAGAGAGAGAGAGAGAGAGAGAGAGAGAGAGAGAGAGAGAGAGAGAGAGAAGAGAGATATACCTAAAGTGATTTGAGCCTCCTTTTTTTGTAAAATTTGTTTAAATAAAAAAAAGAGAGAGAGAGAGAGAGAGAGAGAGAGAGAGAGAGAGAGAGAGGAGAGGAGAGAGGAGAGAGAGAGAGTTAGAGAGGAGAGAGAGAGAGAGAGAGAGAGAGAGAGAGAGAGACAAAGAAGAGAGAGAGAGAGAGAGAGGAGAAGCAGACAGATAGAAAGAGAGAGAGGAGACAACAGGAAGACAGAGAGAGAGGAGAGAAGAGAGATAAGAGAATCTCTAAGAAAGGAGAGGAAGGAGATAAGGAGATAAGAGAAGGGAGATAAATGGAGAAGAGGGAGAATGAAAGAGGGAGATGAAAGATTAAGATGAGAGACTTATCGAAGGCTTAATGAAGGAGAGAAGAGAAAAGATTAAGATAAGAAGAGGAGGAGGAGTTAAAAGAGGAAGAAGATCGCCAGTTGAGAGTAGGGTATAAGGAAGGGAGAATAGAAGAAGGAGAGGAAGAGTGATCTTCCTGTTAAGGAGATAAAAGTAAGATAGACAGGAAGGAGATAAGAAAGACAGGGGGCGTTGACGGATAGCGTGGGAGAGGCTGGAAGGGGTGTGTAGGGGCAGGAGGCAGTAGAAGGGTGCGCTAACTGGTGACTTCCTTCGTCCCAGGGGGGTACTCAGGTTGATCGGTCTGGCCAGGTAACCCTCTCTCTCTCTCTCTTCTCTCTCTCTCTCTCTCTCTCTCTCTTCTCTCTTATGCTCCTTCTCCCTTCCTTCCTCCTCTCTCCTCCTCTCACCTCCCCTTCCGCTCTCTCACCCTGCCTCCTTCCTCTCCTCCTCCTCCTCCTCCTCCTCCTCCTCCCTCCTCCTCCTCCTCTTCCTGCTGTCATTGCCTCAATTCCACCTGGAGGAAGAGGAGAATAATCTACCTTTGTTTGATTTGAACGGATGGTAACCTCTGTCTGTCTCTGTCTGTCTGTCTGTCTGTCTGTCTACCTGTCTGTGTCTCCGTCTATCCGTCTGTTTCATGTCTGTGTCTATTCCTGTGTCTGATAAGTCCAATTCTGTCTGTCTGCTGTCTGTTTTTATATGTATGTCTTCCTCTGTCTGTGTGTCTCTATGTCTCCCTTTTCCTCTCTCTCTCTCTCTTCTTCTCTCCTCCTCTCTTCTCTCTTCTCTCTCTCTCTCTCTCTCTCTCTCTCTCTCTCTCTCTCTCTTCTCTCTCCCTCCCCTCACCACTCCTGCCACTACTACTACTACTTACTACTACTCCACCTCTTTTCTGTCTCTCTCCACTAATAATCTCTTAATCTTTTTTTGTCACCAGATCTTAACTCACTAAGAGAGAGTGTGTGTGTGTGTGTGTGTGTGTGTGTGTGTGTGTGTGTGTGTGTGTGTGTGTGAGAGAGAAGAATTACGCTGCGTCTTGTGTGTGCTGGTGTCTGTTTGTGTTATGTGTGTGTGTGTATGTGTGTGATGATGTTGGTGTATGCTTGTGTTTAGCGAAGGTTGTGTTTGTGTTTATGAATATGTAAGTGTATGTCTGTTTGTTGGTGTATATTGTGTAAAGTGTTGCGTTCGGATGTATAAGTAGAATGTGTATGTATGTATGTGTGTTTGTTTGTGTATACCAGGAGCAGTGATTATGGCTTTCATTCTGCCTCCTTCTTTATGCCCTTCTGACTCTTTGTTGTAAAGCGAAGTGTTGTATAAGGGTTTGGTCACATTCATCCCGTCACTTGCGAGACAGAAACGGAACTTCGCATAACGTAAACGAAACTTCTAACGTAAACGAACTATTGTAACGAATATGAAACTTCTTTAACGTCAACGAAACTTCCATAACGTCAATAAAAGTTCTATACCGTAATTGAAACTTATAGCGCAAACAAAACTTCTTAACGCTAATAAACTTCAATGCTTTTCCGTCTGCTATAACGTCAACGAAACTTCCATAGCGTCCTTCCCTCTTCCATTCGTCCTTCCATAACGTAAACGAAACTTCCTGTAACGTCCCTTATAATCTTCAACGAAACTTCCTCCTCTCCACCATAACGTCCCTTCTTGACGTAAACGCTTCCGTAAACGAAACTTCTATAACGTAAACGAAACTTCCAGAACGTAAACCTTTCATAACGTCGAAGAAACTTCTCGTAAACGAAACTCTGAAACGTTAACGAAACATCCATACGTCAACCTTCTATAACGTCAACGAAACTTCTATAACGTCCCTTCTGAACGTAAACCTTCCATAACGTCAACCTTCTATAACGTAAACGAAACTTCTATAACGTAAACTCTCCTTAAATGAAACTTCCATAACGTCCCTTCCTTAACGTCAACCTTTAACCTTTCCCTCTTTCCCTTCTCCACCCTTCCTAGTCCCTTCATTTTCTGTTTGAAGCATCGTCGCACTGGAAGGTATGGGAATAGAAGAAAATAAATCAATACTATAAAGAGAGAAAAGAAAGAAAATGATAAAATTGAAAGGAAAAGAAAAATATAAGGGCTTGAAAGGAACTTGCGGGTGAGGCTTAAAACATAGACAACTTGAAGCGGTTTGGAGGAGAGTCAAGAAGTGAAGAATAAGATAAGAGAATGTTGGGCTTGAGAAGAGAAGGAAAGAGAGATAGAGAGAGAATGAAGGCTAATGAAGAAAATAAATGAAAGAAAATTGTTACCAGAAAAAAGACTTTGACGACGTCGTCGAATTGGAAGTCGTCGGTTTAGAGAATTGGAAGCGGTTTAGAAGAATGAAGACAAAATAAATCAATTCTATAAAAGAAAGAAAGAAAGAAAATGATAAAATTGAAAGGAAAAGAAAAATATAAGTGGCTTGAAGAGTACTGGTGAGGGCTTAAAGCGTAAAACAACTGAAGTGGTTCTTGGAGGAAGTGAAAAAAAATAGAAAATAAGATACAGAATAATGAAAAGAAGCTTGGAGAAAGAGAAGGAAAAAAAGTAAATTGAGGAGAATGAATAATAAGAAAAGGAAATGAAAGAAGAAAATAGATTACAGAAAAATGAGGGAAGGTCACAGAAACATCGTCGCCTTTGAAGTGATTTGGTAAGAAGTGAAAATAAAAAGAAAATAAAGCAGCAATACTAGGAAAAAAGAGATAAGGAGAGAAATACATGGAAAAAATAGTAAAAGGCCTAAAGAATTGGATAGATATTTGAATTAGAAGCGATTTAGAGGAAGTGAAGAAAGTAAAGAATAAGAGAGGTGATAATAGAACTTGAGAAAGAAAGAAAATAGAGAGAGAGAGAGAGAGAGAGAGAGAGAGAGAGAGAGAGAGAGAGAGAGAGAGAGAGAGAGAGAGAGAGAGAGAGAGAGAGAGAGAGAGAGAGAGAGAGAGAGAGAGAGACAATGAAAAGGAAATGAAAGAAGAAAAAGGATTATGAAAGAAAAAAATATACTTGGAACATCGTCGCCTTCAAGTGCTGTTTTGTAGGAAAGGAAAGAAGTAAAAGAATATTTAAAAAAAATGCAGTACTAAAACACTCTAAAGAAATAAGGAGAAAGGGAGAGAGATGAAAAGAAAAAAAATTATCCAAGAAATGATAAGTTAGACTTAAAACATTTTGGAAACTTAAGAATTATTTTGAGGAGAGAGGAATATAGGAAAAATAAATAAAAGTAAACATATATAAAAGAGAAAGACTTAAAATTATATAGAAATGAAAATAAAAAAATAAGGCTTAAGCAGACCTGGGCAGGACTTGAGCATCGACGATATAGAGTAACAGAGAAATAAAGTAAGTAATAAATAAAAGAATGCCAAAGAAGCAGGAAGAGTAACAGAGAAATAGAGGCATAAAAAAGCAAAAAGGAAAGAGGAAGTGATGGAGGAGGAGAAAAGGAGAAGAAAGGTTAAAGACAGAAAAAATGGAGAAGAGAGAGAAAGAAAAATGGAAAAAAAGAGACGAAATGGGGAATAATGATACAGAAAAGAAAATAAGATAGTGGGCATTGAAAACTAATTGAACTTGGAGCGTGATTGAGAGAAAGCAAGAAAAAAAATTTTTATAAAAAAGAAAAGATAAAAGAAAAGATAATAAGGAAACAGATAGAGAGACAACAGACGAACGGAATAGACACAGACACACACACACACACACACACACACACACACACACACACACACACACACACACACACACACACACACACACACACACACAGACAGACAGATAGACACACACACACACACACACACACACACACACACACACACACACACACACACACACACACACACACACACACACAGACAAACAGACAAACAGACAGACAGACAGACAGACACAGATATAGACACACAGACAGACAGACAAGACACAGATAGACACACAGACAGACAGACCCAGACACAGATAGACACACAATTGAACAGACAGACAGACACAGATAGACACACAGACAGACAGACAGACAGACACAGATAGACACACAGGCAGACAGACACAGATAGACACACACACAGACAGACAGACAGACCTGAATAGACACACAGACAGACAATAGACACAGACAGACGAACAGACAGACACAGATGAACACACAGACAGACAGACAGACTGAATGAACACAGACAGACAGACAGACAGACGAACACAGATAGACACACAGACAGACAGACGAACACAGATAGACACGAAGACAGACAGACAGACGAACACAGATAGACACACCAGACAGACAGACAGAACGATAAACACACAGACAACAGACGGGCAGACAGACACAGATGAACACACAGGAACAGACAGACGAACACGAATGGTACACAGACAGACAGACAGACGGACTGAATGAACACACAGACGAACGAACAGACAGACACGAATGAACACAGACAGACAGACCGAACACGAACAGACACACAGACAGACAGACAGACGGGCAAAGAAACAGATGAACACAGGCAGACAGACAGACACACACAGATGAACAGACGAACGAACAGACACCTGAATGAACGAACAGACAAGACGAAGACAGACAGACAGACAGACACAGATGAACAGACAGACAGACAGACAGACGAACTGAATAGACACACAGACAGACAGACAGACAGACACAGATGGTACACAGACAGACAGACAGACACTGAATGAGCAGACAGACAGACAGACGAACAGATAGACACACAGACAGACAGACAGACAGACACGAATGAACACACAGACGAACCAATTGAGACAGACACAGATAGACAGACAGACAGACAGACAGACACAGATAGACAGACAGACAGACGAACCAGACAGACAGACACAGATAGACACACAGACAGACAGACAGACAGACAGACACAGAATGAGCACAGACGAACAGACAGACAGACACAGATGAACACAGACAGACAGACAGACACGAATGAACACACAGACAGACAGACACACACACACACAGACAGACGAACAGACACAGATAGACACAGACAGATAAACAGACACGAATAGACACACAGACAGACAGACAGACATACACACACACACACACACACACACACACACACACACACACACACACACACACACACACACACACACACACACACACACACACACACACACACACACACACACACACAGACAGACACAGATAGACACACAGACAGACAGACACAGATAGACACACAGACAGACAGACAGACACAGATAGACACACAGACTGACAGACAGACAGACACAGATAGACACACATACAGACAGACAGACAGACACAGAATGGAGCACAGACAGACAGACAGACAGACACAGATGGAGCACACAGACAGACAGACAGATAATTTGGGCTAGACACACAAGACAGACAGACAGACGGGCACGATAGACACACAGACAGACAGACAGACACAGATAGACACACAGACAAACAGACAGACAGACACAGATACACAGACAGACAGACAGACAGACAGACACAGATGGTACAGACAGACAGACAGACACAGATAGACACACAGGCAGACAGACAGACACACACACACAGACAGACAGACAGACACAGATTAGACACACAGACAGACAGACAGACACACACACACACAGACAGACAGACGAACAGATAGACACACAGGCAGATAGACAGACTGACAGACACACAACCCAGACAGACAGACAGACACAGATGAACACAAGAAGACAGATAAGCAGACACAGATAGACATAGATGAACACTGAGCGACAGACAGACACAAATGGAGCACAAATAAACACAAATAGACACACAGACAGACAGATGACTTTGAGCAGATGAACACACAGACAGACAGATACACACAGATAGAGAGGCAGACAGACAGACAGACAGAAAATAAACAGTTGGCCTTGGCGATAGAAAAAATAAAAAATGTTGAAGGAATGACAAAGAAGGGATGTATGAAAATAAGAATGATAATTAAATAATAAAATAGAAGAGAATTTAATCTTTTTTCATTTCCACCTTTTCTTCCTTCTTATTTACTTTTCCTCTTCGTCTTTCCTTTTCCTTTTTCTCTTTTTCTCTTTAATTATTTTCTCTTTGTTCTTTCCCATTTCATCTCTCTCCTTCTTTCCTTTTTTCCTCTTCCGTTTTTCCCTTTCTTTCTCCTTTTTTTCTCTTTTTATTATTTTCTTTTCTTTCCATTTCTTTCTCCCTTCTTCATTCTTTTCTTCTCCCTTTTCTTTCCCTCTTTTCTTGCTTTTTCCTCTCATGTTCTTTTCCCATCTTTCTTCCCTTTCTCTTTCCTCTTCATTTCGCCTCTCCACTTTTCTTTTCTCTACTACCTTTTCCTACACCTCTTCATCATTTCTCATCTTCTCTTTTCCTTCCCTTTACCTCTTTTCATTTCTCATCTTCCACTTTTTCCTTCCTTTTCTTTCCTCTTTTCCTCCTTTCTTCACTATTTAGTCTTTCTCTTCCTTTCTTTGCACTGTTTCTCATCTTCCACTTTTTCTTTCCTCTTTCTTTTCCTCTTTCTCCTTTCTCCTCATTATTTTTGATCTTTCATTTCCCTCTCTCTTTCTTCTCCTTACCCTTTTCCCTTTCACTTTCTTCTCTCCTCCACTTTCCACTTTTCCTTTCCCTCATTATTACTTTGCCAATCGTCTGTCATCTTCTTCTTTCCCTATCTTTGAAACTTTAGGCAACATGAACGGAAGTCTTACCTCTTATCAAAGGTATTGGTGGTCATGTGCCTTGCCGGCGAGCTGATCTTTTAACGTATATCTTGGTTTAAATGCACTAAGCCCGGTTGATTACATTCTTATCGCGACCTTCACTATTCTTTCTTTGTTATTTATTAGTCTTCTCCCATTTATTTTCTTTACCGTGAATTTACTTTCCTTCGTCATTGGGCTCTATGCTTATATTCTTTGCTTGATCTTGTATCGCATTTCTCATTAATAATTTCGGTCACTCTCTAATGCGTGTGTGTGTGTGTGTGTGTGTGTGTGTGTGTGTGTGTGTTGTTTTCTGTCCGTTCTGTCTCTCTCTCTCTCTCTCTCTCTCTCTCTCTCTCTCTCTCTCTCTCTCTCTCTCTCTCTCTCTCTCTCTCTCTCTCTCTCTCTCTCTCTCTCTCTCTCTCTCTCTCTCTCTCTCTCTCTCTCTCTCCACTCACACACAATTCATATAACATAACATATAATCTTGTCTTCATAACCTTACATCACTCCTCCTCCTCCTCCTCCTCTCACTCTCCTCCTCCTATCCTCTCCTCTCACTTACTCCCCAGGGCGCCACTATAAAGTCAGATCCATAGGGGTCTCGCTCCCCAGATTAAGTGTTGACCGGGGGCCCAGGGGAGGAGGGAGACGAGGGGAGAGAGGAGGAAGACAGGGAGAGAGAAGGGAAGAGGGGAAGGGAGGAAGAGAAGATGAGGTGGGAGGAGGAAGGAAGAAAGAAAGGAGAGAGAGAGGGTGGAAGCTGAAAAGTGGAAGAGAGAAGGAAATGAAGAGGGAGCAAGGAGAGAAAGAGGATAGATGATGAGGAAAGTATAGGGGACGAGGAAGGAAGGAGAAAGGGAAGGAGGGAGGAGGAATAAGGAAGAATAGGAAGAAAAGGGAATAAAGTTGGGGAAGGAGAGAGACAGGGCACGATAAGGGAGTGAGGGGAGGGACAGGAGAGGAAGGATAAGGGAAACAGGAAGCCGTTTCACTGTCAACCCCCAATCTTCATGGCAACCAGACCCAAATTACATAGAATCCCTTTAATCCAAAATGGTGGTCTTCGATGCCACACTAAATACACAAGACTTTTCCTGTATAATTTCATCAGAATTTGTGAACTTAAATACAAACACCAGACACTATACAAGGAAATTTCAGAAAACTCCTGATAGTTTGAGGAACTTTAACCAATCATGGGGAACTGTGAAGAACTGGCCCAGAGGAGGAGGGATAAGGGGATGAAAACAAATCTTATGAACAGAAGGAATCCACCAAAGACATAGGATCTTACAGCACTACCATTTAACCGCAGAAAAAACTTCCACCATTTAAAACTATCTAGGGCTTTCCCTACTCTCTTCTATCTATTCTATTTGTATCCATTTCTTTCAGTGAACTTTTTCTCGCCCTTTCTTTGGTAACATATTCGTACTCTCACCACATGACTGCCAAGCCTCTGGCACTCATCCACCAATCCATTAGTAAAACAGTTCTTCCTTTTGTCTTTCCTGTTCAGATTTAGCCAACATTATCCTCATTACTACGTGTCTACCCGGCTCCTCTTACCACCAGAACCTTATGAATATCCCATATTAAAGAGCCTAAGATCACCCTTTATAACATCACCCTTAATAACATCATCATAATAACGCTTCTTATAATTAATAACGTCACCCTTAATAACGTCACATAATAACATCATCCCTTAATAACATCACCCATAGCTAACATCACCCATAATAACGTCACCCTTAATAACACGTCACGCTTAATAACGTCACCATATTAACATCACCCTTAATATCACCCTTAATAACGTCACCATAATAACATCCTGCCCTTAATAGCATCACCACCAATAACGTCACCCTTATTAACATCAATTTTTAATAGCGTCACCATTAATAACATCACCATTAATAACATCATCCTTAATAACATCACCTATAATAACATCACCCATTAGCATCACCATTAACGTCACCCTTTAATAACATCACCCTTAACCAACATCGACCTTTATTAACACGGACTCATTAACATCACCCTTAATAACATCCTACTTCCCTTAATAACGTCACCCTTAATATGTATCACCCATGAATATCGCGTCACCCTTAATAACATCACTAATAACATCAATTCTAATGTACGTCACCAATAACATCATCGCCTTAACTAACGTCACCTTAATAACATCACCCGCAATAACGTCAATCTTAATAACACTCGTCTTTAATAACATCAATTCTTTAATAACATCACCCATAATAACATCACCTTAATTAACATCACCCCTTAATAACATCATCCTTTAATAACCTCACCATAATAACATCACCTTAATAACGTCACCCTCTTAAATAACGTCACTCATAACATCACCCTTAATAACGTCACGCTTAATAACGTCACCCTATAATAACATCACCTTAAACAACATCAATTCCCCACAACATCAGCCAACATCACCTATAATAACATCACCCTTAATAACGTCACCCTTAATAACATTGCAGCTAATAACGTCACTGCCAATAACACCTTCGCCCTTAATAACATCACGCTTTAATAACGTCATCACTAATAACGTCACCTCTTAATAACATCACCCTTTAATAACATCACCCTTAATAACATCACCCTAATAACGTCACCCCTATTAATAACACCTATAATAACATCATTTTAATGTCACGCTTTAATAACGTTCCCTATTAACGTCACCCCATTAACATCATCTTAATAACGTCATCCCGAATATCACCCTTAATAACATCAATTCCTTAATAACATCACCCCTTAATAACGTCACGCTTAATAACATCACACCTAATAAGGTCAAATTCTTAATAAATGTCATCTTTATTAATGTCACCCATAATAACATCAAATCCCTTAATAACATCACCCATAATAACATCACCTTTAATAACATCAATGCGCATAATAACGTCACCTTTAATAACGTCACCTAATAACGTCATTCTTAATAACGTCACCCTTAATAACGTCACCCTTAATAACGTCACCCTTAATAACATCACCCTTAATAACATTCATTAACGCCATAATAACATCACCCTTAATAACGTCAATTTAATAACATAATAACATCACCCTTAATAACGTCACCTTAATAACATCACCATAATAACATCACCCTTAATAACGTCACCCTTAATAACGTCACCTAATAACATCATAATAACATCACCCTTAATAACGTCACCCATAATAACGTCACCCTTAATAACGTCACCCATAATAACGTCACCTTAATAACATCACCCTTAATAACATAACCCATATCAAAACCCTCCGTCCATTTATAAACTTCGATCAAGTCTTCTCACACCTTCGCCTTTTAGAGAACGCAAATTTAAATGTTCCTTATGCAGCAAGTTTCCCAACCCAGAATCGTTTTTTGTCATCCTCCTCTGAACAAGATTCTAACATTTTATTCTGTACTGGGAGACCAGAACTGCACTGCATAATCGAGTTGAGGTCTAACTCATGCTAAACATAGCAGGGTAATGATTTAGCGCCTATACTGCATACGCTCATTGAAGTATAACCTGGTACCTATTTGCGCAATTTTAGCCTGAATGCTTCGAGCTCTTGGACAGAGATCACAGCTCACTAAGACACCTAAATCCCTCTCACACCTAGACCTGCTCAGGATGAGTGTCATTTAAGCAACACTTATGTGGAGAGATTATTCAAGTCTGCTCTCAGAATACTACACTTCCCGACATTGAAATCCATCTGCCACTTCCCGTTCAATCATACAACTTGTTTAGGTCGTCCTGGAGAGCACTACTTGTCCTGGGCATATATTTTTCGAGACACATTTAGCTCTAACATCAACGATTTCCAAAGTCCACAAAAGATTAATCGGGTTCTCATAGGTGTTGTTCGTCAATAAGCCTTATCAGATTACCACTAGCCTCATAAACGGACCCCATAGACATACCTACAACCTTTACAAGAGTCTTATTACGAGTGTAGAAGTCCCGGAACTGTTTGGGAATATGGGCAAAGCTGATCTTCTGTCTGTGTATCATCTTGCAGGACTCCACTCATTATACAGCCCGTCAGACTATTTACGATGGCCCCTACACTCTGCTCTCTACAGCGAAGAGCAATTGGGAGGAGGAGGGGGGAAGGAGGTGGAAGGGACAGGAAAGATAAGGTTGAAGGGTTTTCCAAGGTCGTGTGTGTGTGTGTGTGTGTGTGTGTGTGTGTGTGTGTGTGTGTGTGTGGCGTGCGCATCGTGGAGAGATAGGGAAGCACAGGTTTACCTAATGATATTCCTGGACGGGCAGGGGGTCGTGGGGATATAACCCACCCAATAAAACTATTGGGAGGTCACAGGCTCAGCCAATGATATCGCTGGGGTGGAGGAGGCCACAAACCTTCCCTGCAGTAGTAGTTTTGAGGGGGTCAGTGAATACTCGGCCCACACAATATCTTGGCACAACAACCACATTACCGCAGTGGCTGAGGCTTCCTAATGTTACCTGGACAGCAGTAAAGGCGTCGGTGATCAACATTCATAAGATCAATCTTTAATTTTGGAGCAACACCGCACAGCCATCTGTTCCTTATCATCCGTTATTACATTTTGTGGTCTAGTCCTAACGTAACCATATAAAGGCGTTGTCCGTAACCATAAAGGCGTTGGTTTATATTGGCACAGTGGCTGCGCAGCGAGGCGTTATGCCGTGGCACCAGCCTGCCCAGAACCAGCGAAGATCACCACCAATGACTCTCCGCTAACAGTCGCGTCGTCGAGCCAGCTGATGCCCCGAGGCTCTAGTCCTGGTGTTTGATTTACTGAAGAAGGTGAGTTTTGATACTTCAACGTGAAATATTAAGTACTGGCTCTTCAAATAAGTGCCAGTATGTTTTTGTTTCATTTTGTCAGTAACGCTTCACTGAGCCCAAACTGATAAGGTAAAGGAAGTGGGCTGGGGGCACGCCATGGCTGGGCTTGTGTGCAGTGCCTCTCTCCGTCCTGCTGGCCCGCATGGAGCCTGTGCTGGGACAACCCATTAAACCGACTTTTTTTTCTATGATGACAATGGCCAACCAGCAGCTATAGAGGATCAAGACTGTAGATTTACTTGTTTGTCTCGTGCAAGCGGTCGACAGCTATCTTGCTGTTGGTCACAGTGCTGTGGTACGGCCGCCGCTGCCTTACGTAGTGATCAACGTCCAGGGACATTTAGGTCGTATTCTCAAACATTTCGGTGCCCGAGCTCACATATTTGACGAGGGCTTTCGCAGGAGGTTGGGTCATTTCAGGGATAGTCTTAGGACCCTGGAGGTAGTTTGACCCTCTTCTGTACCATGAACCTAAAAAATCTCATTAGAACCCAGTGATCTTTTTCAGCCTTTGGGAAATAGTTGGTGTGAGGGCGGCAGCGTCTGACGAGTACGCCACCAATACGAGTGCTTTTCAGTGTACTCATTGTCTAAGCTTTGCTGAGCCAGGCGGGGTTATAATGGGCTACCTAACGTCGCATAGGCAAGACTCTATCCTTTTATGAGACTCCCATATAATTCCTACCGTATACGTGACCACCCTATTTTTTCGTATCTAACAGTAACAAGCAACGATAACAATAACAACAAACAACACTAACACTAACAAGCACAGGTGAGTGGGGTGAATCCGCGCACAGGTGTTGGGCGTCATAATGAATTCACACCTGCACTTTCTCTAATTACCTCGGCCTCTGTCCTTATTGTTTTCCCTCCGGCACGCCCTTCCCTTCCCTCCCTTTTCCTCTCTCTCTCTCTCTCTCTCTCTCTCTCTCTCTCTCTCTCTCTCTCTCTCTCTCTCTCTCGCTCTCTCTCTCTCTCTCTCTCTCTCTCTCTCTCTCTCTCTCTCTCTCTCTCTCTCTCTCTCTCTCTCTCTCT
>NW_026111867.1:112500-132500 GCF_024679095.1 Eriocheir sinensis | reverse complement strand
GCTCGGCTGCCATTTAGCTCGGTTGCCATTTAGCTCGGTTGCCATTTAGCTCGGCTGCCATTTAGCTCGGCTGCCATTTAGCTCGGTTGCCATTTAGCTCGGCTGCCATTTAGCTCGGTTGCCATTTAGCTCGGTTGCCATTTAGCTCGGTTGCCATTTAGCTTGGTTGCCATTTAGCTTTAAGGCTATTTAGCTTGGTTGCCATTTAGCTCGATTGCCATTTAGCTGAGTTACCTTTCTGTTGCAAAATTTAGCAATCTTACCTTACCTTCATTTACCATACATTCCTTCCCTCTCTCTGTCTCCATTTTGTGCGGTGGGCTGAATGATAAATGACGCTGAATAATGAAGAGAGATGAGCCATGTAGCCACCATTATGCATAAGTGGCTCTCAGTATGACTTGACTTTACTTTTCATGCACACACACACACACACACACACACACACACACACACACACACAGACACACACACACACACACACACACAGTGGACTTGATGACAGGATTTTTGCATGTGCGTGTTTGTGATGATGAGGTGTGTGTGTGTGTGTGTGTGTGTGTGTGTGTGTGTGTGTGTGTGTGTGTGTGTGTGTGAGAGAGAGTTTTGCCTGATTCGTCCTATTTACTCCAAGCACCGCCAACGCCTCTCCATTTTTCATCGCTGCACCTCATCACAAAGCTACAAAAAGGTAAATAAACACACACACACACACACACACACACACACACACACACACACACACACACACACACACACACACACACACACACACACACACACACAAACACACACATTCAGAATCTCTTCCTCTTCTTCTTTCTCCTTTTACCAGCAGTTCTTGATGCAACGACAAGGAACATTCGCAACACAAAACGAGGCTCTTGTTCTTTATTCCTCCTCCTAAAAATAAATAAATAAAAGAAGCTGAACACACACACGCACGCACACCCGGACACAACCCCTCACTCTTCTTCACTCCTGATAAAAACGTAAGATGGTGTTTTTTTCTCTCCCTTTTTCCTTCCTTCCGCATCCTGTTTTTTTTTTTCTGTCCTCATCCTGCTCTTTTTCTCCTCCTCCTCCTCCTCCTCCTCCTCCTCCATCAAAAAATTATATCAGTCTTTCCTCTCTTGTTGAAGGAGAGAGAGAGAGAGAGAGAGAGAGAGAGAGAGAGAGAGAGAGAGAGAGAGAGAGGCAATGAAACCTACAACACTCTCGGGCCGGAGGGGACAAAGAAGGAAAAGAAAAACAGAGAAAGAAAGAAAATGAAACAAAATCTCTAACACTTCTTTATTATTTTCTTTACATCCCTTGCTTGTGCTTTAGTGCCTCTCTCTCTCTCTCTCTCTCTCTCTCTCTCTCTCTCTCTCTCTCTCTCCCACCCTTGGGAAGACGTAGACTATTTGCTCTCTCTCTCTCAAACATATCCCGAGAGTGTGAGTAAAAGCGAGGACCATTCTCTCTCTCTCTCTCTCTCTCTCTCTCTCTCTCTCTCTCTCTCTCTCTCTCTCTCTCTCTCTCTCTCTCTCTCTCTCTCTCTCTCTCTCTCTCTCTCTCTTGCTTAACATTATTCATTTTATTTTTATTTTGCTCTTATTTCATTTCCTCGTAATTGTTTCCTGCTTAAAATAACATTCTTTTCCTTTATTCTATTTTCCTCGTAATTATTTTCCTATTCAATTAAGTTCTTCCTCTCCTAAATTACTTCTCCATTCTTTCGTCATTTTCCTCCTTTTCTTCGCTTCTCTTCGCAACCTCTAACATTTATCTTTATCTTCTTATCTTATCTATCTATGTCTATGTATCTATCTATCTCCTTTTGTTTTTGTTTTTTTTAATATAATTCTCCATTCTTTGTTTTCTTCTTCCCAAATTTCTTTTTCTCCACTTCTCTTTTTTTTCTAATCTACCTATCATCATCTATCTATCTGTATATCTATTACTTATTTTTTTCCCTCTGTTATTACTTATCCATTCTTTGATTTCTTTATTTTTTTCTTCTTTCTCATTTTCTTCTTCCTACTTATTTCTTCTTTTTCCTTTTGTCATCCTTCTTCATCATCTCCATCACCCTCATCTTCATCTTTCTTCTTTTTTTCGTTTTGGCTTTCATTTCTCTCCCTCTTTCCTTTTGTTCCCCTTTCTCCTTTTGCCCTAACCATCCAACTATCTATCTCTATCTATCACTCTCTCTTTGCACCAATCTTTACTCATCTATCTATCTATCAACCTATTTGTCTACCTATCTATCAGTTTATCTATTCATCTGTAACTATTCATCAAACCGGGTATACTTTTTTTTCGTAAAGTTGCAGAAAGAAAAAAATATTATCAGAACGGGAAACGAAAAAAAAAACTGAAAAAAAACTTTATTCGTGTGAGCCAAGTTATGAATCTTTTCCTTCTTTCTCTCTCCTTTTTTTTTTTTTCTTTTTCCTGTCGAGGTTTTGGGGCGAGAGAAAGTTAAGCAGCTAATGAGGACAGAAGAGAGAGAGAGAGAGAGAGAGAGAGAGAGAGAGAGAGAATATGTATGTTAAGAGATATGAAGTACAGAGGTCCATTGAATTACCTCCTCCTCCTCCTCCTCTTCCTCCTCCTCCTCCTCCTCGTCTTTTTTTGCCTTCTCTTCCTCCTCCTATTCGAAATTTTTCCTTTCTTCCTCTCCCCTTTCTCCCTCGTTGCCCCTTCCTATTCCTTCCATTTCTCTTTTACCTCTTTCTTTGAACTCCTCTTCCTCTTTTTTTTATCCTCCTCCTCCTCTTCATCCTTCTCGTATTCCCTCTTTCTGCTCTCCACTGCCTCTGATCCCTCCTCCTCCTCCTCCTCCTCCTCCTCTTTCCCCTCCTCTTCCTCCGCCTCATCGGTCTTGTCCTCCTAGTTCTCCTCCTTCTCCTCCTTCTCTTCCTCTTCACGTTCCTTCTATTCCTTGATTCTGTTTCCTCCTGGCTCTGATCCCTCCTCCTCCTCCTCCTCCTCCTCCTCTTAGTCGGGACACAATCAACTGAGAAACATAATTTACCTGCTGACTGTGATCAAAGGTGTGCCCGCATCCCTTCGCTCAGGTGTTCTAATTAACTCATGTGGACAGGTGTAGGCGATAGTGTCCAAATGAGTGTGTGTTTGTGTGTGTGTGTGTGTGTGTGTGTGTGTGTGTGTGTGTGTGTGTGTGTGTGTGTGTGTGTGAAGCGGCTTTGATCGATGCTGTTATCACGTTTTTCTTTTCTTTTCTTTTTTGTTAAGTGAAGTATTGAGAGAGAGAGAGAGAGAGAGAGAGAGAGAGAGAGAGAGAGAGAGAGAGAGAGAGAGTGTATTATCGTTTATTATTATCATCATCGTAATTTCTAACACTAGTCTCAACCTCCTCCCTTCCTCCCTTCCTCCCTTTCCTCCTCCCTCCCTCCTGCTTTACCTGCAACATTGATTAGCCCTCCCTCCTTACCTACCCTCCCGCCTTTCCTCCCTCTCCCTTACCTCCCTTCTCTTCCTCCCTTTCTTTCGTCCCTCTTTCTTTCACCTCCCTCCCCTCCCTTTCTTTCACGTTTTTATCCGTCCCGTCTTTCCTCCCTCTTCCTTCCTTCTCTTTCTTCCTCCTTTCCCTCTCCCTTCTTTCCGTCCAACATTTCCGCTCTCTCCCTTACTTCCCTTCTCTCCCTTTTCGTCTCACCTTATTTCCCTCTCCCTCCCTTTCTTCCTTCCATCTCTCTCCCTTCTTTCCGTTTCACCTTTTCTCACTCTCCCTTCCATCTCTCTTACTTCCCTTTCCTCTCTTCACCCCCTTCCTTCTCTCCCCTTTCCTTCCCTTTCACCTCTCTGACCCTTCTCTCTCTATCCCTTTATTTATCAACCCTTAATTTTACTTTTTACGAATATAAGCTCTTCATTATTTGCCCCACAGAGGTACTATGGTGTTCACAGGTGACCTAACTTCAACAATTTTGTCAGTGGTTCCTTTAATCCTCAACCCTTCAAACTACTTCTTTTTCTGATGTAAGCCCTTCAGTATTCCCTCCTCAGACCTACTATAGTGTCTAAAGATGATTTAACTTCGCTGTCCTTCCTTCAGTTCGAGCTAAGTTTAGTCATTGGTCGCCGTAGACATAATACAAGTGCTTCTCAAACTACTTCTCCTTTTTCTGATGCAAGCCCTTCAGTATTCCATCCTCTGACCTATTATAGTGTTTAAAGATGATTTAACTTCGCTGTCCTTCCTTCAGTTCGAGCTAAGTTAAGTCAGTGGTCGCCGCAGATACACTACAACTACTTCTCAAACTACTTCTCCTTTTTCTGATGCAAGCCCTTCAGTATTCCCTCCTCTGACCTATTATAGTGTTTAAAGATGATTTAACTTCGCTGTCCTTCCTTCAGTTCGAGCTAAGTTTAGTCATTGGTCGCCGCAGACATAATACAAGTGCTTCTCAAACTACTTCTCCTTTTTCTGATGCAAGCCCTTCAGTATTCCCTCCTCAGACCTATTATAGTGTTTAAAGATGATTTAACTTCGCTGTCCTTCCTTCAGTTCGAGCTAAGTTTAGTCAGTGGTCGCCGCAAACACACTAGTTTTCAGGGGTAATTTTCCACGCAAGTCGTAGGTTCCTCTCCGCCACCTAGTGCTCCTGTCAGCTAGGCGGCGGCCAGGACCACGTGACCTTTGGAAGTCTTTATTAAGGTCCATATTTTCAAACATTCCGGGCTCACACATTCACATTTGGTAAGACTTTCATAGATGTTGTCGTGCCTATTTCCTTTTTTTATTTTTTTGCAGCTAAAGAAACAGCTCAAAGGCAACAAACAAAGGTGTAAAAAGAAAAGCCAGCTAATCGCTAATCCATGGGTAGTTTTATAAGTCTAGTGACAGGCTTCTGCACCAGGAAAGTGAGAAACAGTCATAAGAACCCGACTAATATATTTTCTGGCCCTTGGAAGTATTTGCTGACGGCCGAGAGTGTCTGTGAATACGAACCCTTGCAGGACTTTAAAAGGCTCTGGAGGCTGCTGTTGGCTGCATCCTGGCCTATAGGTTGCAGAGAAGGGTTGGAAATCGTCTTTTAATAAGGTGACGGACGAAGTGGCTGCCATCGTATGAATCGTGGCAGCTAAATTGAATGAAGTAAGTTGCAATTGTCTTTTTTTTATCGAGATAGAGGACGAGGCGGCTGTTTCTGTATCAATTGTGGCAGGTAAGTTGAGAAAAAGAGTTGGAAGTTGTCTTTTTTATCGAGGTAGAGGACGAGGCGGCTGTTTCTGTATCAATTGTGGCAGATAAGTTGAGAAGAAGAGTTGGAAGTTGTCTTTTTTATCGAGGTGAAGGGCGAGGTGGCTGATGTTGGATAGATTTTGCTTTCTAAGGTGAAGAGAACGCTTGGATATGATCTTTTTAGTGACGTCGAGGCTGTTGTTAGATGAATCGTGACCACTAAATAGAAGAGAATGGCTGCAAATGGTCTGTCAATCGATGCCTAGGTTGTTGTTAGCTAAATGGTGGCTATTAAAGTAAAAAGAAGGGTTGAAAACAGTCTTCTTATCAACGCACAGGACAGGAGGTGGAACAGTGGTAAACAATAGGAAGAGAGTACACAAGAGCGGTCTTTTCAGGTAACTAACACTTGAATAAGGAAATATATGATAGAAATTGCTTTGTATTGACGTCAAGGCTGTTAGACTATGAGAGGAGAGGCTGTTGCTAGATGGATCACGGCCGCTAAATTGAAGGAAAGGAGTTGAAGGAAAGAAATTTAAATCGTATTCTTATCAACACAGAGGACAAGAGGTGACCGGATCGTGGTAAAATGTGACTTGCGTGCTTTTCTGTTTCCTGTTTGTGTTGCCCTTGAGCTGCCCTCCTTTGCTGCAAAATGAAAAGAAAACAGAAGGAATAGTGGAGACAAGAGTGGCCTTTTCCTGTGGCTGAGTGACTTGGATAACGAAAGGGATGATAGAAGGTTGCAAGGTAGGTGTGTGTGTGTGTGTGTGTGTGTGTGTGTGTGTGTGGTGGGGGAAGAAGGGGGGGAGGGATTGTGTGCATGTGTGTGTGTGTGTGTGTGTGTGTGTGTGTGTGTGTGTGTGTGTGTGTGTGTGTGTGTGTCGAGGCTGGTGCAAGATGAGTCGTGACAAACAAAAGGAATGAAATTAACCAGCGTAATGGCCTTTTTCGGTAACAAAGTCTTCGATAACAAATAGAATGATAGAAGTTACTGTGTACGTGTCTGTGTGTGTGTGTGTGTGTGTGTGTGTGTGTGTGTGTGTGTGCGTGTGTGTGTGTGCGTGTCAGCTGTTCTGTGCATGACGAGGAACAATGTCGGACTCCTCACACCGTAACGCCGCCTCGCTCACCACCGCCGCGCCGCCTCGCCCGGAAGTCAAGACGGAAACTGTCCGGAAAATTGCTCGCCTCAAAAAAAATTCCCTTTGGTCCAAATGTGCGTGTGCGTGTGTGTGCGTGCGTGTGTGTGGAGGGGGGGAGGGGGAGGGGAGGGGGGGGGCTGTCCTTCATGTATGTGCTGGTGATGGCATCCAAATTGTTCAGTAAGTTGCTCGGCCTTAAAAAATTATCCTGACCCGACTGTGTGTGTGTGTGTGTGTGTGTGTGTGTGCGTGTGCGTGTGTGTGTGTCCTACAGTTGCTAGATGTTGGTCATGCCTTCCCGAACCGTCCATAAATTTACTCGCCATTAAAAAAAAATCCTTAAAAATTCCCCTAAAATCCTTTAAAAATTCCCTAAAATCCTTAATAATTCCCCTAAAATCCTTAAAATTTTCCCTAAAATCCTTAAAAATTTCCCGAAACTTTAAAATTCAACTAAAATCCTTAGAACTTTCCCTAAAATCCTTAAAAAGTCTCCTAAAATCCTTAAAAATCCTCGAAAATCCTTTAAAAATAACCCTAAAATCCTTAAAATTTTCCCGAAGATCCTTAAAAATTCCCCTAAAATCCTTAAAAATTTCCCTAAAATCCTTAAAAGTTCTTAAAAACTCCTCCTTTCTTGCCCAACCGTGTGTCCTTCCCATACTAGGTGGTGGTGATAGCTTTCCATACTGTCCAGAAATTTGCTATCCTTTAAAAACCTCCTCCTTTCTTGCCCAGGTTCCTTTCTCTTCTTTTATTGATTTTTAGTTTTATAAAGTGTGATACATACGACTTACAAGCACCAAAGAACAGAAAGAAGAACAAAAACAGGAAAAGGAGGATGATGAAGAAAGATAAAAAAAGAAGAAAATATAGATGCCGAAGAAAACTTAAGAAAACATGTAAAATATAGAAAAGGGAGGAAGAATAAAAATGAAGAAAATAAAAGAAATGAAGAAAAAGTACTAAAGAAATTTGCTCGGCCTTAAACTATCTTCCTTCCTTGCCCGGTGTTTATTCTCCTCCTTCAATGACTTCGCGCTTCATGAATTGTGACACGTAAGAGCTACAAACCAACAGCCGGATTCAACAAACCACATACGAGACCTGTCGCTGGCAAGTCTTCTGTATTGTAAATCAGGCCACTAAGAAAGCCCCTTGTGTTTCGGAGGGTTCGATTGCGATAAATAGCCTGGTAGTTACTTCACCCATCCCCATCAGAGTCGCCTAATGATAAAGAGCTTTCACAGTGGATGGAGTTACCAGAAGACTTGCCAACGACTGGTCTTGTAAATTGTGGCTTGATGAATCCGATGCTGACGTTGTCTTCCGGAAAATTACAGATCCTGAAAAATTCCTCCTGGCTGGCTGCGTGTGTGTGTGTGTGTGTGTGTGTGTGTGTGTGTGTCCCCAAGTGTCCTTCATATAGGTGCTGACGATGTCCCTCCGAGCCGTCCAGAAAATTACTCGCCCTTAAAAATCATGTGTGTGTTTGTGTGTGTGTGTGTGTGTGTGTGTGTGTGTGTGTGTGTGTGTGTGTGTGATGTCTTCCCGGCGTAACTGTGCGTAATGACGGTCCATGCGAGGCGATGATTATGCGTATTATGGA
The DNA here is from genome assembly GCF_024679095.1 of Eriocheir sinensis. Lineage (NCBI taxonomy): Eukaryota > Metazoa > Arthropoda > Malacostraca > Decapoda > Varunidae > Eriocheir > Eriocheir sinensis. The sequence continues at coordinate 124,546 of NW_026111867.1, read as the reverse complement.
AGATATGCATGCCGCCAGGTGTGTTCGGGGGGGTGGGGGGGGGCAGGTAATTATGGGAAAAAAAAGGAAAAGTATATATGACATTTTTTTTTTTTTTTTTTTTTTTTGAGTTGGTGGAAATATTTTCGTCGCATATTGTAACTTTTTTGGGGGGGGCACTGAAGGAAAAGATGTATGATTTTTTGGTTTATATATTTTTTTTGTATTCTCTCTCTCTCTCTCTCTCTCTCTCTCTCTCTCTCTCTCTCTCTCTCTCTCTCTCTCTCACACACACACACACACACAGGCGGTTGGTAACGATGCGAAAAAATGTAGTTTCCTTCAATATTCTTTTTTTCGTCCTCGGAATAGAATCTTCAGGCAAAAAATGACAGGTGATTTTCTTACTTTAGTGTATATATTTTTTTTTATCTCTTTGGCGGAAGGAAACAATTACAGAAAAAATGTATATTCCTTCAGTAGTTTTTTTTTTGGGGGGGGGAGGCCTTGAAATGAATAATATCTTTAGGCAAAAAATAGATGATTATATTTTAGTTTAGTTTATCGTTTTCTGTCTATCTCTCTATCTATTAATCAACCAGTCAATTAATTTATCTATCTATCTATATCTATCTATCTGGCGGCAGGAAACTATTGTAAAAAAATGTATAATCCTTCAGGAGCATTAAGTATTTTGCCTTCCCGTAATAGCGTCGTTTTTTAAGGTTCTGTGAGACTTCTTAACATTGAATATTATTGAAGGGAAATTCATGAGTACCGACGCGTGACTGTCACATTTGTCCAAGGCCGTGTTGAGAGACCTTGAGAGTGTGTGTGTGTGTGTGTGTGTGTGTGTGTGTGTGTGTGTGTGTGTGTGTGTGTGTGTGTGTGTGTAAACATGCGTGAAGACAAACATCAAATCCCTTACACAATAGTTAACCAGTATCATCATTCTTCTTCCCTTCCGCTGGTAAACTCTGGAACAGGCTCAATTCTCTCGTCTGTATCTCCTGCCTACGACTTAAGGGGGGCGACTACGGGGTATTTTTTGACGAATATATTTAAACGACTTAAACGCCTTCAGGAGAGAAGTGGCAATCTTCTTTCGTCTGTATTTCCTCCTGCCTACGACTTAAACGCCTTCAGGAGAGGAGTGGCAATCTTCTTTCGTCTGTATTTCCTCCTGCCTACGACTTAAACGCCTTCAGGAGAGGAGTATCAATCTTCTTTCGTCTGTATTTCCTCCTGCCTACGACTTAAACGCTTTCAGGAGAGGAGTATCAAGAGAGGAGCGTCAATCTTCTCTCGTCTGTATTTCCTCCTGCCTACGACTTAGACACTTTCAGGAGAGGAGTATCAAGAGAGGAGTGTCAATCTTCTCTCGTCTGTATTTCCTCCTGCCAACGACTTAGACGCCTTCAGGAGAGGAGTGTCAATCTTCTTTCGTCTGTATCTCCTCCTGCCTACGGCTTAGACGCTTTCAAGAGAGGAGTGTCAATCTTCTCTCGTCTGTATCTCCTCCTGCCAACGACTTAAACGCTTCCAGGAGAGGAGTGTCAATCTTCTTTCGTCTGTATCTCCTCCTGCCTACGACTTAGACGCCTTCAGGAGAGGAGTGTCAATCTTCTTTCGTCTGTATCTCCTCCTGCCTACGACTTAAACGCCTTCAGGAGAGGAGTATCAATCTTCTTTCGTCTGTATTTCCTCCTGCCTACGACTTAAACGCCTTCAGGAGAGGAGTGTCAATCTTCTTTCGTCTGTATTTCCTCCTGCCAACGACTTAGACGCCTTCAGGAGAGGAGTGTCAATCTTCTTTCGTCTGTATCTCCTCCTGCCTACAACTTAGACGCTTTCAGGAGAGGAGTATCAAGAGAGGAGTGTCAATCTTCTCTCGTCTGTATTTCCTCCTGCCAACGACTTAGACGCCTTCAGGAGAGGAGTGTCAATCTTCTTTCGTCTGTATCTCCTCCTGCCAACGACTTAAACGCTTCCAGGAGAGGAGTGTCAATCTTCTTTCGTCTGTATCTCCTCCTGCCTACGACTTAGACGCCTTCAGGAGATGAGTGTCATTCTTCATTCGTCTGTATTTCCTCCTGCCTACGACTTAGACGCCTTCAGGAGATGAGTGTCATTCTTCATTCGTCTGTATTTCCTCCTGCCTACGACTTGAACTCTTACAAGGGGAGAATATCAAGACACCTCTCCTCCCGAAATTGACGTCTCTTTTTGCCACTCTTCTGAACTCTTTATAGGGGCAGTGTTTAGTGTGCTTTTTTTTTCTTGTTATTATTATTACTATTTTTTTGCCCTTGAGCTGCTTCCCTTACTATAAAAAAAATGTCATCTCTCCATCCAGTTTTGACCCTCTATCAGTTACTACTCTATCAACTATTTGCAGGAATGGTTACAGCGGACTTTTTTGTAGTCTTTATTTTGCCCTTGAGCTGCCGCCTTTGCTGTTAAAAAATAAAAACAACACCCACGGAGACACGGTGTTCTTGAGGCCCTGGCGCTCGCTTCCTCCCTCGAGGGTGTTAGCACTCAGCCCGACTCCCACGGACAGACACAGAGGCCACGCCGACCTGAACACACCACGACGAGGACGAAGACGAGGACGAAGAACAAGAAGGAGAAAGTGAAGATGAAGAAAGAAGAAGAGAAGAATGCTAAGAAAAATGAGGGAACTGAAGAAAATTAAAAGAAAAAAGTAAAATTTAGAAAAAAAGAAAAAAAAGGAAAACAGAAAAGAATTTAAGAAAGAGTACTAAAGAGAAGAAAGAAGAAAAGAACAGAAACAGGAGCATGATGACGAAAGAAGGAAAGAAGAAAATGAAGATGGTGAAAAACCTAAGAAAACAAGTAAAATTTAGAGAAAAAGAAAACGACGAAAAAGGAGAACAGGAAATATTTTAAAAAAGAGAACTAAAGAGAAGAAAGAAGAAAAGAACAGAAACAGGAGCATGATAACGAAAGAAGGAAAGAAGAAATGAAAAAAATGAGGAAAAGAAAAGAAATGAAGAAATAGCACAAAAGAGACGAAATAAGAAGAAAAATCAGGAAGAGGAACAGTCAACAAACAGCTTAATAGTATCTTAGAACGAGGCTGCCTAACTTATAATCATTTCATCTATACTTCAAGAGGTTCTGATTCCCCTTCATTGTGTTTCCTCCTCCTCACGTCCCTGTTCCACCGTGTTGCTGATCGGTGCTGACGAATCTCCTCCCTGCTGACTCCTCCTAATCCCCTCTGACCTCTTTCCTCCTCTGCTGAACGCCTACTGACTCCACCTAATCCACTCTCACGCCTTTCCTCCTCTGCTGAACGCCTGCTGACTCCACTTAATCCACTCTCACCCCTTTCCTCCTCTGCTGAACGCCTGCTGACTCCACTTAATCCTCTCTCACCCCTTTCCTCCTCTGCTGAACGCCTGCTGACTCCACTTAATCCTCTCTCACCCCTTTCCTCCTCTGCTGAACGCCTGATGACTCCACTTAATCCCCTCTCACCCCTTTCCTCCTCTGCTGAACGCCTACTGACTCCACCTAATCCACTCTCACCCGTTTCCTCCTCTGCTGAACGCCTGCTGACTCCACCTAATCCACTCTCACGCCTTTCCTCCCCTGCTGAACGCCTGCTGACTCCACCTAATCCACTCTCACCCGTTTCCTCCCCTGCTGAACGCCTGATGACTCCACTTAATCCTCTCTCACCCCTTTCCTCCCCTGCTGAACGCCTACTGACTCCACTTAATATACTCAGGTCTCTTTTCTCCTCTGCTGAACGCCTGCTGACCAACGTTACCAGATAATCAAACTCAGCAGATGGTTATTTATTATTATTTTTTTTTTTAGGTTTCTGGTCCATAAGTAAATAAACAGAACACGGTTTTAACACTAACTTCAATTGGATTTCGTTATTGGTGGGGCCTAAGACAGTTTTTGGACCATTAACTGATAAATTGAATGTTCTGAGTGCGACGGGCTGGTAACACTTCTACTGACCTAACTTGACCCAACCTGACTTCTTCTCTGCTATTACTGACCCCTTAAGAATCCTGACCTACTTTTCTTCTCGCTGACTTCACCCGGAACTGATGGCGTGTATGAAGATCGGTTTTACCTTGTGTGACCTCGGTTGACCCCTGATGACCTCTGCCGAGCCTCGTATACTAGAACATTCTGCTCTCTTTTTCTTCTTTTCTGGCTTCTTTTTCATTTGATACTCTCTCTCTCTCTCTCTCTCTCTCGTCTATAAGAAAATTGTCGTACTTTTTATTTACTTTTTCTTTTTCTTTAGTAGAGAGAGAGAGAGAGAGAGAGATAGAGAGTGAGAGAGAGAGAGAGAGAGAGAGAGACCTAACTTGAATAATATGAAGAGAGAAGTTGGCATTTTTCTCTCTCTCTCTCTCTCTCTCTCTCGTTGTCGTGAGGTAAAAAGAGACAAAAATTTCGCTCTTCAGGAAAAACATCGCGAGGGAAAATTATAGCCCGAGGATTTAATTAAGGGAAAGCAAGCGAGAGAGAGAGAGAGAGAGAGAGAGAGAGAGAGAGAGAGAGAGAGAGAGAGAGAGAGAGAGAGAGAGAGAGACGTAACAAATTCTACTTATACAATGTTTTTATGCTTGGAAGAAGAAGAAAAATGTCAACCCTTAGATAGAAGAAAATATATGTAGAAGGGAAAATAAGATAGTAAGAAATGGCATAGAGTAAAGAAAGTAAGAAATGGAATAAAATAAAATAAAGTAAAAAAATGTGATGAAAATAAAAAAAAGTAAGAAATGGCATGGAGTAAAAAAAGTAAGAAATGTGTGATGAAAATAAAGTAAGAAATGGCATAAAGAAAGTAAGAAATGTGTGATGAAAATAAGAAAGTAAGAAATGGCAAAAGTAAAGAAACTAAATAAATGGATAGAATAAAGAAAATAAGAAATGTGTGATGAATTGTAGAAAGTAAGATAGAGATGAAGTAAAGGAAGTGAGGAATATGTGGTGAAATGTAGAAAATAAGAAATGAATGAATTAAAGAAAGTAAAAAGACATAATTAAAGAAAATAGAGAAAGTAAGAAAGAAAAAACAGAAGTGTGCGTTGAAAAAGAAAAAAAGGAATATGTATATGATGAAAAATAATTGATATATCGAAAATGGAAGCTTGTGTGTGTGTGTGTGTGTGTGTGTGTGTGTGTGTGTGTGTGTGTGTGTGTGTGTGTGTGTGTGTGTGTGTGTGTGTGTGTGTGTGTGTGTTTGTGTGAGCGCGAGCGTCGGCTTCGGTAAACAGGTCAATAAAACTATAAAATTTGAGAGCACAAACACACACACACACACACACACACACACACACACACACACACACACACACACACACACACACAGAAACAAAGACCGACAGAAAAATTGATCAAGCGCTAAATAATGAAATAAAGAGAAAGAAAGAACGAGCAAGCAAGTAACCAGTAATAATGAGAGAAAGTAAGTGAGAGAGAGAGAGAGTGAGTGAGTGAGTGAGTGAGTGAGTGAGTGAGCGAGCGAGCGAGCGAGCGAGCAATAAAGTAGCACACCTTGATGAATCACTCCTTACCTGCGTTCATGTCTTCTGCAGGTGAGTTTGACCTCTGGAGTACCCGAGCGAGAGGTGTTTTGCTCCCGAATATCAAGGTGGATAGAGAAAGAGAGGGAGGGAGGAAGGAAGGGAGGGAGGGAGAAAAGGTGGAAGGCAAAAAATGGAGGGAAGACAATGCGGTGAAGGGAAGAAAGGAGGAAAGGAAGAAAGGAGGAAAGGAAGGAAGGAAGGAAGAAAGGATATAATATTGACTAACCTATGAATTAAAAGAAAGAAGAAAAAGTAACATTCAAAATCTATATTTGCTAAAGTAAGTAAAAAAAAAAACTCGGTGGCGTGTACAGTAGTTTTCATGTTTTGGTGTGTGTGTGTGTGTGTGTGTGTGTGTGTGTGTGTGTGTGTGTGTGCGTGTGCGTGTGTGTGTGATGATAAACAAACAAAAAAATGTGTCTACGCTAAACTCCGCATCGGCTTTTACTTTTAATTAAACAAAAGAAAAAAACATTGTGACGTATTTCCATAACGATGAACTAAAATTAGATTATTCGTTGAAATACACAAACTTCTCCTCTCCATCCTCCTCCTCCTCCTCCTCCTCCTCCTCCTCATACTCCTCTTGAAACATTTATTTATGATTATGATAACATTTCAAAAAGAAGCTACCTGACGCAATATATCTCCAGGTGTGTGATTTTAATTATTTTTTCTTTCCCAGGTAAATATTCGGTGACGCTGTGCGGAGCTTGTTGGACAGAGGAAGAGGCGTGAGTTAAATCCTGCACGATACCTTCTCTTCCTTCCTCCTCCTCCTCCCTCCTTCCTCACCTCTCTTCTTTCCTTTTTCTCTTCCCTCTACATTTTCTTTCCTCCTTCTCCCTTTCTCTTCCCTTTCTGATTTCTTTTCCACTCTTTTTAAGTCTGCTCTTCCTTTCTTTCTTCCTTCCTCCTCATCTTTCCTTCCTTACCTTTCCTTCTCTCCTTTTTCTCTGCCTCTACATTTTCATTCCTCCTTCTCCCTTTCTCTTCCTTTTCTGATTTCTTCCACTCTGTATGAACCCTGCTCTTCCTTCCTTCCTACCTCCTCCTTCCTCCTTACCTTTCCTTCTTTCCTTTTACCCTTCCATCTACGATTCTACTCTCTTGTTCCTCCTTCTCCTTATCTCTTCCCTTGCTATTTTTTTCCACTGTATGTAACCTGCTCTTCCTTCCTTTCTTCCTACCTCCTCTTCCCTCCTTCCTTACCTTTCCTCCTTCCCTTTTATCCTTCCATCTACGATTCTACTCTCTTATTCCTCCTCCTTATCTCTTCCCTTTCTAATTTCTTCCACTTTGTATGTAACCCGCTCTTCCTTCCTTTCTTCCTACCTCGTCCTCCATCCTCCTCCCTTTTTATCATCCCTTCTTTCCTTTTAATCTTCCATCTATCTTCTCATTCCTCTTCCCCCGTTTCTCTTCCCTTCCTAGTTTCTTCCGCTCTGAGATAAACGACGGAAAGAAGTTAAAACCTGCATAACTTCTACTTGTAACTATAAAGAATACATGTGACGCACTATTACATATGAACTATTAACTATGAGAAGACATGAACGAACCAAAGGAAGCTGAATCGTGTGTGTGTATATTTATAACGTTAGAAACAAAAACAAAACAAAAACTAGATCATGTCGTATTATTGAACAAAGGAAGGTGCGGAAGTCAAATCCAGCGTGACTTCTGACTCTCAACGAAAAAGAAAAACATGTTACGTACAGTTAAGACTTTGAGCCATGAACTATGAGACGAGATGAATGACAAAAACAATAACCAAGGAAGCTAATTCTTGTGTGTGTGTTTTTAGCGTCACATCCCCGCTCTCCTCCCCCTCAAAAAAAAAGTAAATAATGGCATGTTAATATTTTTCTTTTTACAGTGAAGGAAACAGCTCAAGGGCAAACACATGAAAACACACACCAAAAAAGCCCGCTAAGCACTGCACCTATAAAAGAGAGTAGTTAAGAAAGGCTAAAAGAGGCCAATTTCGGTGTGAACTATGTGAATTTATTGAGATACCTGAAGCGAGGAATGTGTTTTAGCGGGAAGAAGGAGAGAGACATAATCCTCCATAAATCTTAACTCTTGAAGGATAGCAAATTTGACGTACTATTAGATTTATTTTGAGTGTAACGACAGAACCAGAAGAATAGATTGTGATGTGAATTCATTGAGATACTTGAAGCGAGGAATGTGTTGAAGCGAGAAGAAGGAGAGAGTGGTAATCCTGAATGACTCAACTCGTGAACGAAAGTAAAAGTGGCGTACTATTAAATTTATGAACCGGGGAAGGTAAATCTTGAGTGTAGACTTATAACGATAGGACCAGAAGTATAGATTGTGATGTATTCGTAAACAAAGGAAGGTGCGTAAAGTTAATCCTGTATAACTTTAAACTTCAAATGTTAAAAGAGAATGGTGACGCACTTTTTAAATGATGAACTGTGAACAATGAACTTTTGATGAGTGAACTGGATAAGGTAAATCCTGCTTATTGTTTTTTGTTCTTTTAACTAGAAACGAAAAAAAAATGGCGCATAATTAATTGAATGCTATAAACAATGCTTATCCTTACCCTTATATGCTACTAACCGGCTTATTGTTTTTTTTTCTTTTAACTAGAAACGAAAAAACAAAAACAAATGACGCACGACTAATTCAATGTTATGAACTATGAGCTATAACTGAATGAACAGAGGAAGCGAAGTCTTGTGTGCTTACTTTTTAACGTTCAACAAAAAACAAATTACGTATTATTGAATGAACTAATGACGACTTAAAGATGATTGAAGCGAGGTATGTGAGTGTGCTGAATCTTGTATTGGCTCTGTCCTTAATGAACTGTTATTCACGTGATTTACGAGCGAAACGAAGAATGAGGAAATTAACTTCAAGATTTACGAGCGAAGTGAAGAGTGAAGAATTGAAACTTGAATAGCTGAACCCACTCTTCTTTTTTGTTCATCATCTCCCCTGAAAAACGCAGAGATACTAGAGAGATAAAGAGAGAAAGAGAGAGAGAGAGAGAGAGAGAGAGAGAGAGAGAGAGAGAGAGAGAGAGAGAGAGAGAGAGAGAGAGAGAGAGAGAGAGAGAAGAGAGAAGAAAGAGAAAGAGAACGCCTGAAAGTAAACATGAAAAAAGTAAAAAAAGTGAAAGTTGAAAACAGATATAATATTGCACGTTTCAAAATGACATTAAAGGGAGATAGATAGATAGATAGATAGATAAATAGATATAGAGATAGAGAGAGAGAGAGAGAGAGAGAGAGAGAGAGAGAGAGAGAGAGAGAGAGAGAATGAGAAAAAATAGTTACATTACATAGAGGCTTTTACAAGACAAAAAAATAGCGATTAAAAGCAAGTCATGTAGTCAAGCAACTGAGGATAATAACAGTGATTCATCTTTCCTACACTCGTCGCAATCGCTTTCTTCTTGTTGGCAATTCTCCTTCCTTCTCTCCTCCCTCTCCCTCCCTTTCTACGAAGTGAAGATTGAAGAATTGAAACTGGGATAACTGGACGCACTTTCCTTTTTATTCATCTTCTCCCCTGAAAAAAAAGAGAAACTACACCAAAAGCAATATAGAAAAAGTTAAATTAGGAAAAAATGAAACCAGAGAGAACTTAAGAAAATACAATGAAGCTTTAAGTGTAATTGAACGAAGTCTTAATATTTGTTCAGCCTTTCCCCTAAAACAAACAAACAAACAAAAGAAACTAGACCAGAAACGCTGTATAGATTATAAAAAAAAAACTTCATATCTGATCCGCAAAAAAAAGGAAAAAAGAAAAGAAAACATAATACAAATAACTGGACGAAAAATAATTTAGATAAACCTTAAACTTGAGTATAAAAAAAAGCCGAAATAAACTATAAAAAAAAACGAAACTACTCTGATCAATCATTATAATTATCAGCAAAAAAAAGAGAAAAAGAAAAGAAAACTGATGATACAAATATCTGGACGAAAAATAATTTAGAAAAACCTTTAACTTGTGTATGAAAGAAAGAACGAAATAAACTAAAAAAAAAACGAAACTACTCTGATCAATCTTTCACAGCAAAAAAAAAAAAAAGATAACAAAATGAAACGAAACTTTTCTTTAATATTATTTTCTTTTTTACGCCCTTGAACTGTCTCCTTAGCTGTAAAAAAAAAAAAAAAAAAGAACACGTAGAACCAAAAACTCCCCAAAAATCGACCCACCCAAAAAAATCAGAAATCCTTTACCTTGAACAGGAAAAAAAATATATACTATAGAAAAAGAGAGGAAGGAAATAGAAATACATAACAAAAACAGTGATCCATTATTAGCAATCTATCTATATGTCAGCGAGGCGTTAATCTATCTCTATTTCATTAACTTTCTCCGACGCATTTCCTTTTCCTTCTATTTCTTTCTTTTTCTTCTCCACATCTTGAAGGTACAATTATAAGAACCCCGGAGGAGGAGGAGGAGGAGGAGGAGGAGGAGGAGGAGGAGGAGGAGGAGGAGGAGGAAGTGCAGTAAAGGAGGAATGGAGGAATAAGAGGCGTGAGGGAGGGAGGATGAAAGGAAGGAAAGGGAGGAGAGAGGAGAGAGAGAGAGAGAGAGAGAGAGAGAGAGAGAGAGAGAGAGAGAGAGAGAGAGAGAGAGAGAGAGAGAGAGAGAGAGAGAGAGAGAGAAGAGGAAATAGGAGAGGAGGAAGAAGAAGGAAAAGAGAAGATAATTATGTGACGAAAAGTTAAAAAAAGCAACATGAATTAGAGAGAGAGAGAGAGAGGAGGAGAGAGGAAGAGAGAGAGAGAGAGAGAGAAGAGAGAGAGAGAGAGAGAGAGAGAGAGAGAGAGAGAGAGAGAGAGAGAGTTCAATTCTAAAAGTCAATCTTCAGAAGGTAATTTGAGAAGCCCTGAAGCGCACGCACTCACACACACACACACACACACACACACACACACACACACACACACACACACACACACACACACACACACACACACACACACACACACACACACACACACACACACACACACACACGGGTCATGAGAGCAAAAATCAGGTGTAACTTTAGTCTATTTCACGGAGAGAGAGAGAGAGAGAGAGAGAGAGAGAGGTGCCTGTCTGGTATTATTGTTACGTGACTGGACTTCTCTCTCTCTCTCTCTCTCTTCTTTTGCATCTGTTTTTCTTTCTTTGATATCCTCGTGTGTGTGTGTGTGTGTGTGTGTGTGTATGTGTGTGTGTGTGTGTGTGTGTGTGTGTAACAAATAACTGCAGATAAGAAAATAGTCGGTGGAAAGATATGATTCACCTCCTCTATTCCATTATGCCTCCTCCTCCTCCTCCTCCTCCTCCTCCTCCCAATTCTCTTACTACCCTCCACAGACAACGTGAGAGAGAGAGAGAGAGAGAGAGAGAGAGAGAGAGAGAGAGAGAGAGAGAGAGAGAGAGAGAGAGAGAGAGAGAGAGAGAGAGAGAGAGAGAGAGTCTGTGGGGTCATGTCAAGGGTGGGGTCATTCTAGGTGGAGAAAAGTGAAGTGACCTGACCTGACCTGTTATTATATTAGGTGGAGGAGGGGGAGGAGGGAGGAGGAGAGAAAGGAAGAGAAGATGAAAAGATGACAAGATGAAGGAATAGAATGAGTGTCAATGAAGGGAAGGGAAGTAACAAGGAAGGAAGGAAGGAAGAGGAGGAAAAGAAGAAAGGAAGGAGGGGAGGGTGGGAGGATGGAGGAAGAGGAGGATGGGGGGAAGGGAAGACGAGTAATATGGAGGAGGAAATGGAAGGGGGAAAGAAAGAAGGAAAGGAGAAAGGATAAAGAAGGGAAGTAAAGATGAGATAGATAGGAAGGGAGGAAGGATAGAGAACGTAGAAAAGAAGAAAGATGGAATAAAGAAACGAACTAGGAAAGGAAAGAGAAGCAAAGAGGAAAGAAGAAAAAATAAAAAGAAGAAGAAGGAAAGATGGTAGGGATAAGGGAGAGAAAGAAGAAGGGAGAGAGGAAGTAAATGGGAAGGGAGAAAAATGAGAAAGAGAATGAGGAACAGCGGAAGAAATGAGGAAGAAAAGAAGAAAGGAAGAAAGATGAGGAAAAAGAATGGAAGAAATTTGGAAGGGAAGAGGATGTGAGATGAACGAATGAGAGTGTAGATGGAGGGAAATAAAGAAGGGAAGGAGGGAAGGTAAGGAGGGAAGGAGGAAGGAAGAAAGGAAGGAAGGAAGGTTTCATATTACTGCTGCACTGCGTTACCGTTTTCCTCTTCCTCTTCCTCTTCCTCTTCCTCTTCCTCCTCCTTCCCCTCCTCATTCTTCTCTTCCTCCATTCTCTTTGTTCCTTCATTCTGTCATCTCATCAATTTTCATTCTTCCACTTTCATTCTTTTTATTCTTCTCCTCCTCCTCTTTATCCCTCTTCCTCTTCTTCCTCCTCCTCCTCCTCGTCATCATCCCTTGCCTCTTCTTCCATTCTATCTTCATTCCCTCCTTCGCCCTC
>NW_026111867.1:87500-107500 GCF_024679095.1 Eriocheir sinensis | reverse complement strand
ATTCTACTTTTTTATCTTTTTTTTACTCCTTCCTCTCTTCCTTCTTTCCTTCCTCTTCCTCTTGAAAATTTTCCTAGTCATCATCATCTTTCTTCTCTTCCTTCTCCTCCTCTTCCTCCTCCTCTTGTATTCTATCCCGTATCACTTCAGGCAACAGCTCAATGCATAATGTTTGTTTATTCGCTTGTTTGTGTGTTTATCGTGAGAACAGCTTCCATGTGTGTTTACCTTCGTAGGGTTTCCGAACGCCCGATCAATACATACAAACACACATTCATACATACATACACACATACATACATACATACATACATGGTGGTGGTGACGTCGGTTTGAGTTTTGGCAGTGCTTTGTGGTGTGTGTGTGTGTGTGTGTGTGTGTGTGTGTGTGTGTGTGTGTGTGTGTGTGTGTGTGTGTGTTAAGTAGGGCAGGCAATCAAGTGACCACCAGGAAGACACACACACACACACACACACACACACACACACACACACACACACACACACACACACATACACAGACACACAGACAGACAGACACACAATACGTAATACCTGAGTTCATTACATGTGTCCAGTCCGCTACACAGCTCAACTTAAGGATGATACATATTACATATCTTGGGGTGCATATCGTGGGATAATAGTCATCTGTCTCTCTCTCTCTCTCTCTCTCTCTCTCTCTCTCTCTCTCTCTCTCTGTATCTATCTATCTATCTATCTATCTATCTATCTATCTATCTATCAACCTACCTACCTACCTACCCACCTATTTGCCCGTGTGTGTGTGTGTGTGTGTGTGTGTGTGTGTGTATGTGTGTGTGTGTGTGTGTGTGTGTGTGTGTGTGTGTGTGTGTGTGTACGTCGCAGCCTTGCACGGGAAGCATCAGTGGGCTCGGTGGTCACTTCCCAATTTTTTTTTTACCTGTTATTCTTTACCTTTTTATTGTTGTTAATTGTTGAGGTTCAGCCCTGGCCTAGAAACGGTGAGGTAAGAGGAGGAGGAGGAGGAGGAGGAGGAGGAGGAGGAGGAGAGAGTATGAAGAGGGCGAAGATGTGTTGAGTTAAGTATGGGTAATAGTAGTAGTAGTAGTAGTAGTAGTAGTAGTAGTAGTAATAGTAGTTGTAGAAGTAGTAGTAGGCCTAAGAGAGAGAGATAGAGAGAGAGATAGAGAGAGAGAGAGAGAGAGAGAGAGAGAGAGAGAGAGAGAGAGAGAGAGAGAGAGAGAGAGAGAGAGAGATTCCTTAGAATATGTAAAAAAATAAGTATAATACAGAAAAAAGTACATAAGATAAAATTATTTGTGAATGAAAATAAAAAAAGTAAACAGGCAGAAAAATGTTTGGAAAAAGGAGAAAAAGGAGAAAAAAAAAAGAGGAGGAGGAGGAGGCGGAGGAGGAGGAGGAGGAGGAGTACAAAGGAAAAACAAACAGCAACAGCCCTCTTGGTCCTAACTAGGCTGTTTGTTGTTGCTACCATCTACTCTAATCTACGAGTCAGAAACACAGGACACCACAGATGAAAAAGGAGGAGGAGGAGGAGGAGGAGGTGAAAGAAGAAAGAAAAGATGACGCAAAAAGAAACTTGAAAAGAAAAGGTGGAGAGAAGAAGAAGAGGAGGTGGAGGAGGAGGAAGAGGAGAGGAAAGAAGAAAAAGAGAGGAAGGAAGGAAGAGAAGGGAAGGGAAGGGAAGGGAAGGGAAGGGAAGGGGAGAGGTTGAGTCACGAAGATATTTGTCGTGAATGTGATTTCCCAACTCACCTTTCCCTTACCTCCTCCTCCTCCTCCTCCTCCTCCTCCTCCTCCTCCTCCTCTTTTTTCCCCTTTGTCCACCTCCAAGATAATTTTATTCGTTTTCTTTATCACCTTTCTCTGTTTATGTCTGTCTGTCTGTCTATCTGTCTTTGTCTGTTTGTCAGTTTGTTTGTCTGTCTGCCTCATGCGCGAGCACACACACACACACACACACACACACACACACACACACACACACACACACACACACACACACACACACACACACACACACACACCTTGATTATTATATTCAAGGAAACTCTTCGTAACCTAACTCTTTTCTCCCTCCTCCTCATCCTCTCCCTTCCTCCTCCTCCTCCTCCTCCTCCTCCTCCTCCTCCTCCTCCTCCTCCTCTCCATTCGGCGCCTCATTCATCGTCGGCGTCAGTGTTGGGTCGATATGTCTCCTCCTCCTCCTCCTCCTCCTCCTCCTCCTCCTCCTCCTCCTCCTCCTCCTCCTCCTCTTCCTCCTCCTCCTCCTCCTCCGCTTTCCTGGCGCCGACACCGGGACAGACGTGTTTGTGTGTGTGTGTGTGTGTGTGTGTGTGTGTGTGTGTGTGTGGTTTGGTATCATGATTTTCTGGATATTTGGCATCCATACTATCATATTATTGTAGTTATTACTATATTATTATTATTATATTATTTTATTATTATTATTATCGTTATTATCATTATCATTATTATTATTATTATTATTATTATTATTATTATTATTATTATTATTATTATTATTATTGTTGTTATTATTATTTTTATTAGTTGCAGTAGTAGTAGAAGTAGTAGTAGAAGTAGTAGTAGATTTTTCCACATTTTTCTCCATTTAATTGATCGTGTATTTTCAATCAGTATTTTAATCCTAAGTATCTCCTCATCTGTTTTCAATTATCTTTCACACCCTCATTACGTATTCACCTCGAAATTCTCATCACCAACGTTTTAATTATCCAACTTTATATCATATATTTATTTTCAATCAACATTCGTAGCTCAATAAATTAATTAATCTTGTTCTTTCAGTCGAGTTACGCTTTTCCTACAAAGTTATTTACCAGTTATTTTTACACGGAATTCTTTTTTTTTCACATCTCCGCCCGTAGCGCCGGTAGGCTTTCTTCAGGGGCTTGGTGGTCGCCTCAAGCCCGTTATGGCGCAGGCAATTTTTATAGTAGCGCCAGTTATGCTTGGCTCATGCCGCCCCCTGGAATTCATTCTTGATTTACTTGGACGGTTTCTTCTAGAGTCCGGGTTGATGGGTGGACTTCTGGACAGCATGTGGGTAGTCTTACTTCTATCAATATATCTATTAATCTTGTAATTAGAATCAACAATTTTATTTCACTACTTATTTTATCCTTTATTTTATCCACGGTTGTTTCTTGTCTTTTTTTTATATTTTTATCACATCTCTTCTTTCTCAGTCATTCATCATTTATTTTTACTCACAAATCCATCTTCCTTACGCTCTTACTCAGCAGTGATTTTTTTTTATCTTCGTATCTATCTATCTTTCGTCTTATTTTTTTTTTACAGCAGAGGAGTCAGTTCAAGGGCATAAAAAAAAGGAAACAAATGTGAATAAAAAGCTCGATACTCAGTGCTCCTAAAAAGAGTTAGAGGAGTGGCTGAAGGATAGGTCAATTTCGGGAGGAGAGGTGTCCTGATACCCTCCTCTTGAAACATAATTATTCTCTCTTCTTTACATATTTTCATCCCCATTATATTCCAAACTTTCCATCATTTACTTCTACCCACAAATCCATCTCTCATACGCTTTTAATCAATACTTTTTCTTCCACTCCCTAACTAAATATATCTTTGTTTCATCTACATTAGCTTTTCTTTTATTTCTGCATTTTCATCAACATTATTTTTCTCACAAGCTTTCAATCACTCACTTTTACACACAAATCCATTTCGCTCATACATATAATCAACAGTTTTTCCCCAAGTTGTGTATCAGTTATTTCTCCTACAGTATTATTTTTTCTTTTATTTTTGCATTTTCATTTCCATTATTATCCCCACAAGTTTTCCGCCATTCACTTTTACCCACAAATCCATCTCGCTCATAGTTATAATCAAGTTTTTTTCCAAAGTTATGTATCAGTTATTTTTTCTACAGTATTATTTTTTCTCTTATTTTTTGCATTTTCCTTTCCATTTGTATTCCCTCAAGCTTTTCATCAATCACTTTTACCCACAAATTAATCTCGCTCACACTTGAGTTATTTGTTATTTATTCCACCCACAGGTCTATCTATCTCTTTTCTTTATATAATTTTCAAGCCCATTATGTTCCCTCCCAAGCATTCCGTCATTCACTTTTACGCACAAATCTATCTTTCTTATGCTGTTTATCAAGTTTTTTCCCTTTCCCTCGTTATCTATGACATTTCCATCTTTTGCTATCAATCTACATCATCATCTGTTTTATTTCTACATTATCACCCGTATAATTTTCTCTCCCAAGCTTTCTGTCATTCACTTTTACCCACAAATCTATCTTTCTTATGCTGTTTATCAAGTTCTTTTTTTTCCTTTCCCTCGTTATCTATTACATTTACATCTTTTTCAATCGATCTACATCATTTTCAACTTTATCACCATCATTAATTTCTCTTCCAAGCTTTCCAGCCTTCACTTTTAGCCACAAATCCTTCTCTCTCACAATTTTAATCAACAGCTCCTTCGTTTTTGTTTACATCGGGAGTTATTTATCATATATTTTTACACGCAATTCTTCGCGGGTGCCTCTCAGCGTTAATTAATGGGGAAGTTTTTCACGGCGGTCGTGGTAATGAAGTCACTCACTCCCGCGTTGGCTTGAGTAGTCCATTACGAGGAGGTGAAAATTCTGTATCGCCCCCCCACCCCTTTCTCTCTCTCTCTCTCTCTCTCTCTCTCTCTCTCTCTCTCTCTCTCAACAACATTATCGCAAAAAACATGACTTCAAATCGATTTTCAGAGAGAGAGAGAGAGAGAGAGAGAGAGAGAGAGAGAGAGAGAGAGAGAGAGAAAAATCAAAAGGTTGGTGTGACTCTCCTTGTCTGGCGCTGGAAGTGAGAGAGAGAGAGAGAGAGAGAGAGAGAGAGAGAGGGGCGGGGAGGGGAAACTGACCTCTTCCTCCCTCTCTCCTTCCCTCCTTCCCTCCTCCCCTCTACACTATCGACCTCACGACCTCTCCCTTTCTCTCCCTCTCTCCCTCTCCCTCGTCCCTCCCTCCCTCCATTCTGTCTCACATGGCACGAACAGGAGATGATAGAAAAATGGAGGAGTTTTTTTCCTCCCTCTCAATCCCTTCTTCTTCATGTCATTCTCTCTCTCTCTCTCTCTCTTTACTTTTTGTTTGTTTTTCTTCCTCGAATCTTTTTTTTCTTATTTCCCTTCTTTTTGCGGCTTCTCTTCCTTCTTTTCTTCTTTTCATTTCAATTTCTTCTTTCCCTCTTCTTCCCCTCCGTCTCCTCCCCTTTTCAGTACTTTTTCTTCTTTCTTCGTCTCCCTTTTTTTCCTTTTCTATCTTATCTGCTCCTCTTTTTTCTTATCTCCCTTTCTCCTTCATTATCTTCTTCCTCTCTTCCAAGTCTCATCCCCCTTCCATTTTTGTCATCTCCACTTTTATTTCTTTTTCCTCTTCCTCCTCCTCCCTTTTTTCCCTTTCCATTCTTCGTAAGTGTGGCAACCATCAACTCCTTTAAAAATCGCCTCTACCGTTTCTCAGTGGCAACAGGAACGAGGGGTCGAAATGATTGTCGGGCAGATCATATCACTAGAGCGGGCAACCTCGTACTGAGCCTTTCCTCGCTGCCTGCTTTTCCATGTTTCCTTCTTTTTCTCTTCCTCTCTCCACCCTTCCTCCCCTCCTTCCTTTCTTCCTTCCCCTCTGTATTCCCTTCCTTCATTTTTACCTTCCTTCGATTTTTTTTCCCTCTCCTCTTTTCTTTCCTTCCTCCTCCCTCTCTTCGTCCATATCTCCCATCATTCCTCTCTCCTTCCTTTCTACCTCCCCTCCTTTCTCTCTTCTTTCCTTCCCTCTTCCTCGTCTTCCTTTTCCTTCCTTCTTTCCATCTTCCCTTGTTCCTCTCTTTTTCCTTTCCTTTTCTCCTCCCTCAGTTCTTTCCTCTCTCGTTTTTCTCCTTCCTCTTCCTTCTTTCCCCTTCCCTCCCTTCCTCCCTCTCCTCTTTTTCCTCTCTCTCTTCCTTTCCTTTCCTCCTTTCTCCTTTCGTTTATCACCACCTCCCTTCTTTCCCCTCTCTCATTTTCCTTTTCCTCCTCCTCTTCCTCTTCTTCCTCCTTGACCCTTGCTACCTTCTCGTTTCCTCTTAACTGTCTCGTAACTCTTGCCTCTTTTCTCCTCTTGCCTCGGTAAATCTCTATCGCACGGGTATACGCAAGCCCCGGCCCATTATCTTCTTATTCCTCTACCATCATCATTACCCTCCCTTTGCCTTGTTCCCTCCCTCCCTCCTTCCCTCCCTTCCTCATTCGCTCGGGTCTTGAAACAGGAAGACACGTGACAGAGGAGGAGGGAAGGAAGAAGGGGAAGAAGGGGGAAGGGAAGGAGGTGACAGGTATGGAGTGTAAATTAGGTAGGCGTGAAGGGAGGAGGGAAAGAAAGCGAAAGGAAAGAAGGAGAGAAAGGAAGGTGGAGAAGAGATTTTACAGGTAAGGAGGTTCAGACAGAGAGACGGGGAGTTAATGAGACAGGTGTGAAGGGGAGGGAAAGAAAGGGGAAGAAGGGAAGAAAGGGGAGAGGTATATAGTTGACAGGTAAGAAGATTTAAACAGAGTAAGAGAGTAAAATAGACAGGTATTAATTAAAGGGCAAGGTAGACAGGTAGAAACAGTCACATACGTATAGACAGGTAGATAGACAGACAGACAGACAGAAAAACAGATACATACACACGCACACATACAAGAGAGAGAGAGAGAGAGAGAGAGAGAGAGAGAGAGAGAGAGAGAGAGAGAGAGAGAGAGAGAGAGAGAGAGAGAGAGAGAGAGAGAGATAAATAAATAAATCAACCAATAGTGCAGAAGAGAGACACACAAAAACCAACACACGTACAAACACACGCGCACAAAACGCCTTTTTTATTGCCTTTCCAGCAAATTGAACCAACAATGAACCGCAGAATGGAGGAGGAGGAGGAGGAGGAGGAGGAGGAGGAGGAGGAGGAAGGAAGGACATGATAAAGGGGAGAGGTGGGAAGAAGGATACATTGAGAGAGTTAAATAAGGAAGAAAAGAGGAGGAGGAGGAGGAGGAAAGAGGGAAGAAGAAGAAGAAGACGAAGACGAAAAAGTAAACGAAGAAAGAAAGAAGAAGAGGAATTTAAGATTACAAAGAAGACAAAGAATATGGAAGGAAACATTAAGAAAGAAATATAAAGACAAAAGAAGAAGAAGAAGAACACTTATCACACCTGTTCTTTTTACCTGTTCTCTGTTCTTCCTCCTCCTCGTCCGTCACGCCTGCCCACCGGAAGTCTTGTGTGTGTGTGTGTGTGTGTGTGTGTGTGTGTGTGTGTGTGTGTGTGTGTGTGTGTGTGTGTGTGTTCACCTGTGTTGCTTTCCCCTCCTCTTCTTTATTTATCCTTATTCTTCCGTTTTCGCCTTTTTCTTTTTTATTCCTTTTTCTTATTCTTGTTCTTCCTCCTCCTCTTCTCTTCCCTTATCTTTATCTATTTTTTCTTTTCTTCTTCTCTTTTCCTTCTCTCTATTTATCTATTTATAATCTATTTGTTTATCTCTAATTCACTTGTTCTTACTTCTTTCCTCTTCTATTTTTATTTTCTTCTCAGTTCTTTGTTTCTTTGTCTTCTTCTCTTTGTCTCTCTCTTCTCGTTCTTTTATTCTGTTTTATCTGTTCCTCGTTTCCTCTGTCTCACGTCTGTCTGTCTCTCTTCTATACTTTTCTTTTTTGTTTTTTTATTTTGTTTTTTCCTTTGCCTAATTTCCTTTTTTTGCACTACTTTCTTCGTCTTTTTATTTATGCTCTCGCTTATTCTATTATTTATATTATTATCTTTTTTTTATATTTATCTGTTCTTTCTATTATTTTCTTGTTCACTTTGCTTAATGTTCTTTTTATTGCACTTTTTCCTTCGTCTTTCGATTTATTCTTCCTGTTTTTTTATTATTTTCTTTCTAACTTTCCATTCTTTCTATTGTGTGTTTTTTCTATTCTCTAAACTTTACTTAACGTCGTTTGTCACTTCTTTTCTTCGTCTTTCTATATCTTAATTTCTTTCAATTCTGTTCCTTCTATTATTCTATATTTTTCTGTTACTCTCTTGTTGCTATTATTCTTTTCCTCATAGACACTCACACACGCACACAGATGACACAGACGGACACAGACACACACACGCACCTCTGAGGATGATCGAGTACTGCTTCATCTTGGTTTCACATCCTCTTCCCGTCCTTCCGTAGATGATCAAATGCTCTTAATCCCCCCTTACCCTCCAAGCCTCCCCCATCCCTCCCTTCCCCCCTCTCTCTCTCTCCAGAATCTTCCTTCTCCCTCCCTAACCCCCCTCCCGTAACCTCCCCTCCCCCCGTCTTTCTCCCCAGCATCTCTCCTCCCCTCCCTCTAGTATCTCCTTCCATCTCTCTCTCATTCTCTCCCATTCCTAGTCTATCTTTATCTTCCTCTCTTCTCTCCATCTTCCTCTCCCCCCATCTTTCTCCGTTTCTTCCCTTCTCTTTCTCAGTTTGTATCTTCCTCTTTGTTGTCCTCTTTGCCTATTTCTTTGTTTTGTTATCTCCCTCTATCCATTTGTCTGTTTGTCTTTTTTCTGTATCTGTTCAGCTATCTGTCAAAATGTCTATCTAACCTGTTTTTACTTCATTTTGCAATTCATATTTTTGCTCCTCTTTTTCGTTACAAACTCCCATTTTCTTTTTTACTCTCTTCTCCCTTTCTCCTTCTATTTATCCATCTATCTATCTGTCTAATTTATTTATTCTCACTTAATTTCGCACTTCATAAATGATTATCTTAACATTTTTACCCTTATATTTTTTTCTCTCTACTCTATTCAACTATCAGTCTACCTATCTATCCATCTCCTTCATCCTCCCTTTCTCACCGTTTCTTCACCTCTCCCTCTCTCTCTGTCTCGCAACCCTTTGTCAATCTCTCTATCTATTCATTCCCATCTCCACCTGCCTCCCCCTACCCCACTTCCTCACTCCTCCCAGCACTCACAACCCTTGGCAGTCCATCGCTCTATCTCTCCATCTTTCTATGTATCTATATATCTATCTACATACCCTCCCATCTCCCTCTCCCGCCGTTTCTTTTCGCCTCCTAACCCTCTTGCAACCCTCAGTCTATCTCTCTATCTATCTATACTCATCTTTCTTTCTTCACTTCTCCCAGCACTCACAACCCTTGGCAGTCTACCTGTGTCTCTATCTACCTGCCTACCCATCCTTCTCCCCCGTTTCTTCACTTTCCCCAGCTCTCTCGCAATCATTGGCAGTCGTCGCCTTGTCCAGCCCGGCGCCGCACGTTCGCTGTCGTAACTGTGTGGATCGGTGGTGACGTGGCTGCCGCTGCTTGCATGCCCTTCCCCTCCCTCCCTCACCCACCCTCACCCGCCCTGGCCTGGCCTTATTATTAACAGACTGGATGCTGGCGGTGTCTTGTTATGTGTTGCCTTGCTTACTGGTACCCTGGCTTCCTTCCTTATCCGATGGTTGTGTTAGGGTGGTTGGTGTTATTTTTGAGGCCTCCTTCATCCGGCTTCAGTCTCAGGTCGGTTTTCTAAGACACTTTCACCTCTCAGATCAACTATTTACAGATGCCAAAAAGGAGATCAATATGGTCTTCATGAGTGTGTTCTTAAGATGCATGGTACAGAATAAGAGTCAGACTATCACCAGGATCATAAAACTACCCTTGGAAATGCTCTAAACTCCCACGAAAGCCTTGTCAAATGGCTGTGTTTGGGCTCCGAAATGTTTAAGAATATGGCCCTCAGTGTTACCTCGCTTCTAATGTTACCCTTTTTAGCTGTTCGGTCTCTGGGTGGGTCATATTCTCATACATTTTGTCCCCCAAGAACATATATTTGGCTAGGCTTTCGTAGGAGTTTTGGGCATTTCCAGGGGTAGTTCTATGGCCCTTCTGGTAGTCTGATCCTCCTTCTGTACCATGAACGTGAGGAAACAACCATGAAAATCCGATTGATCTCCTCATCGGCCTTTGGAAGTAGTTGCAAGTATCTGAAACCGTTTTCGTAGGAGTTTTGGGCATTTCCAGGGGTGGTTCTGTGGCCCTTCTGGTAGTTTGGTCCTCCTTCTGTACCATGAACGTGAAAAAAGCACTCATGAAAACACAATTGATCTCCTTATCGGCCTTTGGAAGATGTTGACATGAGGGGCGCAGGCGTCTGACAGTACCGACCTCTATCAGTGTTATCTTCCTTAATGTTATCTTTTCCCATCTTCTTTGACTACCTTTCATTTCCTATCATTTACCTGACCTTTAATCGCCTTTCTCTGCCTTTCCTTACTTTTCGATACCTTTATTTTTCTTTTCTTTTTACTTTTTTCTTTCATCCTTCGTTTCCTTACTTCTTATTTCTTCTTCCCTGCTTTCCTTTCCTTTACATCATCATTTTCTTTCTCCTTTCCCTTCCTTACTTTCCTTTTTCTCTTTTCTCTTCTTTGTCTCTTCCTTTTCTTGGTTTCTCTTCCCTTTCCTTCCTTTTATTTCCCTTCCTTATCTATTGACGTTCGTCCTTTATTCCTCCTCTTCCTCTTCCATTTCTCAACATTCTTCTTTGCTTTTTCTTTCTTCTTCCTTTCCCTTCCTTTCATCTCTCCTTCTCTTCCCTTCCTCACATTTCCTCTTTTCTTTCTCCTTCACATCACATCTCTCTCTTTCCTTCCTCTTCCCTCTTCTTTCCTTCCTCGCATATCTCCTCTTCCTTCCTCCTTTCTCCTTCTCCTTTCTCCTCTTCCTTCCTCATCCCTTCTTCTCTTCCCTCATTATCTTCCCTTCCTCTTCCATTCTCTCTTCCCTTCCTCTCTTCCCTTCCTCTCTTCCCTCCTACTTTTCCTTCCCTTTCATCCATTCATCTTCAGCTCACTAAGGAGTCTCTGACCGAATCTCTCACCTCTCTCTCTGGTCTCCCTCGTTTTCCTCCTCTTCCTCCTCCTCCTCCTCCTCCTCTTCCTCCTCCTCCTCCTCCCTCGTTTTCCTCTCCTCCTCCTCCTCCTCCTCCTCCTCCTCCTCCCTCCTCCTCCTCCTCCTCCTTCTCCTCCATTCCTACTTGCTTGTTTTCCTCCTTTCATCTGAGAACAGAGAGAGAGAGAGAGAGAGAGAGAGAGAGAGAGAGAGAGAGAGAGAGAGAGAGAACCCCACCTTACCTCACCATCCATGGCTTCATCTAACCTCTTCTTGAATGTATTGGTGGCACCCACAACATGGCTCCCAAGCCTGTTCCATGGTCCACCACTCTATTGGTGAACCAATTGTCTATCTATGTCTTTGTTGAATCTGAGATAGAGAGAGAGAGAGAGAGAGAGAGAGAGAGAGAGAGAGAGATAGAGAGAGAGGGAGAGAGGGAGATAGAGAGTCCCATGACAGCCTAAAACCGGCCTCGGGTAGAACCAACGGTACCCTAACATCTCCTTCTCCTCCTCCTCCTCCTCCTCCTCCTCCTCCTCCTCCTCCCTCCTCCTCCTTCTCCTCCTTCTCCTCCTTCTTCACTTGCAATCCATTCCTTACCTTGTATTCCTCACCTTCTCCTTTACATGTTCTCACTCTTCCCTTCCCTCCTCCTCCTTCTCCTTTCCTTCCCTCCTTCTCCTTTCCACCTCCTTCTCCTCTCATCCTCCTCCTCCTCCTCATCATACCTGCCCTATCTCCCCATGTTTCCTTACCTCACCGTAACATTCCTCTCGATTTTATTTACCTTGCCTTACCTTCTTTTACCTTTACTTTCTACCTCTTTCATTCCTCTCCCTTTTTCTTTCCCCCTCCCTCTTCACTCTTTTTTTTTTTTCTTCTTCTTCCTCTTTACGCTGAGAAAGGTTATGGGGTTCTAAACTAACCCGAGAACTAGAAATATTGATCTACCGCTTCGAGTGAGGAAAGGGAGGAGGAAAAGATAATGGAGAAACTATTTATTCCATTAAGAATCGCGTTGACCGTTACATCATCACCACAAGAGCGAATAAAATGATTGAGTTGTCTGACGAATAAATTAAATCACTCTTTGTAACATCCAGTAGCCTTCTGTTCTGTGTTTCCAAGCTTCATCGTCTTCTCCGTCCCCGCCACTCGCCTTCTGTCTCCTGACCTTCCATGTTTCCGAGCTTTCTCCTTCTCCTTCTCGTTCTCTCTCTAGCCTTCTGTTGCCTGTCCTTCCATGTGTCCAAGCTTCCTCCTCCTCCTCGTTCCCCCCACTCGCCCTCTGTCGCCTGCCCTTCCATGTGTCCAAGCTTCCTCCTCCTCCTCCTCCTCCTCCTCCTCCTGAGTCATAAAAGGGTGAGACAGGTCGCCACTGTGTCACTGTTAAACCAGGAAGACTTTTTTTTTTCTTCTTTTATTCCTGTTTTGATTTGAGGTGACCCCCACAGGACGTGTTGCTGGAGGAGGAAGTGGAGGGAGAGGAAGAAAGGATGGAGGGAGGGACTGAAGGAGGGAAGAGTGATAGAAATAGAAAGAGGAAAAAAGAGATGGAAGGATAGACGGAGGAAGGATAGACATAGAAAGAGGGAAAAAAGGATGAAGGGATAGACGGAGGAAGAAATAAAGGAAAAACAAAGAGAAAGAAAGGATAGAAGGGATAGAAAGGTGGAGGAGGAAATTAAGAAAAAAACAGATATGAAGAAAGGATAGAAGGGATAGATAGAAGGAGGAAGAAATGAAGTAAAAACAAATATAAAGAAAGGATAGAAGGTACAGATAAAGGGAGGAAGCAATGATGGAAAAAGAAGGAAAATAGGAAATAGGAAAACATATGTAATTTCATCTCCTCAATAATAAGTCTCTATCTAAAAAAACGAGTTCCTTCCTTGCTGATTTCTACTATAAATTTCCGCCCATCATGTGTTTGGAAATGCCCTTAACCTAACCTAATTCTAACTCAACCAGTGTCTACATATTTGTGTACTCGGTAAATTCACAGGATTCTTTAGTAATGAGAGAAATTATCTAACAAAATTCACCTCGTTTATTTTTGCTACAAGTTCCTGGCCATCGTGTGTTTGAAGATACCCTAAAATTACCTTACCTAACCGAACAGAGTAGGTAAGAAATGTAAGAGACTATTTGAGAGAGGAAGGGAGGGAAGAGGAGGGAAGGAAAGGAAGGAAGAGGAGGGAGAGGCAGGGAAAGGAAGGAGAAAGAAGGGAAGGAAGGAAAGAAAAGAGGAGGAAGAGAGAAATGGAAGGGAAGGAGAGAGAAGGAGAGGAAGAAAGGAAAGAAAAGAGGAGGGAGAGAGAAAGGGAAAGGAAGGAGATAGAAAGAAATGAAGAGAAGGAACGAAAGAAGAGGGAGAGAAATTAGGTAATGCAAAAGAAAAAAAGAGGAAAGTGGGAGGTAAAGGAAGAAAAAGGAAAGAAAGAAGAAGGGAAGGGAGAAAGGGATGGACATAGGGCAGGGAAGCGGACACGAAGGAGGGAAGGAAACATGAAAGGTGGGAGGAAGGGAGAGAAGGGAGGGAGGGAGGGAGAGAGGGAGAGAGAGAGGAGGAGAAGTGCGGCGGTATGTGAGGAGTTACCTGGCTCTCTCCACCTTACCTGTCCCGCTAGTTCTCCTCCTCCTCCTCCTCCTCCTCCTCCTCCTCCTCCTCCTCCTCCTCCTCTTCCTTTCCTCCTTTGTTGTATACCTACGTTTCGCCACTTCTTGCTCCTCCTCCTATTCCTGTTTTCTCCCTCCTCCTCCTTTAACTCTTCCTCCTCCTCCTCCTCCTCCTCCTCCTCCGTTTATATACCAATAGCAGATAACCTCATTAGAATCTACAAGGTCTTCTGTTGTTCGGTTTTATTTGTATGGCTTCCTCCTCCTCCTCCTCCTCTTCCTCCTCCTCCTCCTCCTCCTCCTCCTTAGAGCAGTAACATTCTCTTCAGGCTGACATTATAATGCTTCTGTTGTTGAGTATGTCGGAAGAGGAGGAGGAGGAGGAAGAGGAAGTTAATAAGCAAGTGGAATGGGGATTGGAGGAGTGGAGAGTTGATGTAATTTATTAGGGGATAAATACACACACACACACACACACACACACACACACACACACACACACACACACACACACACATATGCGGGTTGTATTAATAACCTCTCACAATGGTGGTGATGGAGATGGTGATGGTGAAGGTGATGGTGGTGGGTGTTTATATTATACAAGGTGTGGGTATTGGTGGTGGTAGTAGTAGTAGTAGTAGTAGTGGTAGTGGTAGTAGGATAAGTAGTAGGAGCCATTTTGTTATTGATGATGATAGTGGTGGTGGTGGTGGTGATGACGGTGATGGTGGTGATGGTGGTGGTGATGACAGTTGTGGTGGTGGTGGTGGTGATGACGGTGGTGATGGTGGTGGTGGTGATCGTTGCGTCATAGTTCGCTAACCCGAGTCCTAACGTTATTCCCGTCCCCACCCACCCCCACTCTCTCTCTCTCTCTCTCTCTCTCTCTGGTGGAAGGACTTCTTGGTAAATTTACGTATCAAAGATTCATGTAAATACGCCACCACTACCAGCACCACTACCACCACCACCACCACCACCAACAACAACAACAACAACAACAACAACAACAACAACAGCAACACTGAGTCAGGCAGAAACATACATTTATTGAAGTGTGTGTGTGTGTGTGTGTGTGTGTGTGTGTGTGTTTAGAGGGTGAAATCAGAGCTGTTTCTTTATTGTTTTTTTTTATGGGAGCGATGTCAACAAGATAAGACGAGAAAGAAGAAGAAGAAAAAGAAGAAGAAAAAAAGGAGAAAATGAAGAGAAAATATGTACTAAAAAGTAAAAGTAACAGCAGAATAAAATGTTAAACGAAAGAGAAAGAAAAAGAAAGAAACGGCGGAAGGGAAGGAAGGGGAAAAGCTAAAGGTGATGGAGGAAGAAGAGAAGGAGGAGGAGGAGGAGAAAGAAGAGGAGGAGGAGGAGGAGGAGGAGGAGGACGCGACCCTGTTTCCGTCATTAACTTGAAAGGTGTTAAAAGGAAAAAAAGAAATGTTGAATCGTAATATCCTGTGCGTCTCTCTCTCTCTCTTTTTGGGTGGTTATAAATAGCTTAGTTATAGAGCCATTTTATCCCTTTCATTCTCTCTCGTCAAGGTCAAACTAAATTAAACACGTTATTTCTTCCTTTGGCCTTTGTGTCGCCCTGATTATCCTTCTTTTTCTGCTATTTCCTCTCCGTGGCCTTAGTTATACGTTCTGCAAGAGTTATAGGAGTGGTGGTGGGGGGGGAAGGTGGTGGTGGTGGTGGTGGTGATGGTGGTGAGGAGTCTCTAATCATTTGGTGGTGGTGATGGTGGTGATGTGATGTTTATGTAGTGGGGGTGAGTGTTTGGTAGGAATGGTGGTGGTGGTGTTAGTGGTGGGGGTGGAAGAGATGGTTGGTGGTGGTGGTATTAGTTGTGATAGTGGTGGTGGTGTTAGTGGTGGGGGTGTTAGTGGTAGGAATAGGTAGTGGGAATAGTGTTATGTGTTGGTGTTAGTAGAGATAGTGGTGGTGGTGGTGGTGGTCATATAAGTAGTGATAGGGATTGATATAAGGATAGTGGTAGTACTCGTAAAGATGGTGGTGGTGGTGGTGGTGGTGGTGGTGGTGGTGGTGGCGTGATAGCTGTTGGTAGCGTGTTGGTGATGAGGTAAGGGCTTTGCTGTAGTCAATACTCTTACTCTGACCCACCACCACCACCACCACTACCACCATCACTACCACCATCATTACTACAATCATCACCACTACCACTATCACTACTTCTTCGTATACAGCTACTACTACTACTACCACTACTGTTACTATTACCATCATCTCCACTAATATCAACACAATCACTACTACTACTACTACTACTACTAACGATGCGAATACACTAAAAACTAATTGAACACTGCTACTAATGACGAGAGAGAGAGAGAGAGAGAGAGAGAGAGAGAGAGAGAGAGAGAGAGAGAGAGAGAGAGAGAGAGAGAGAGAGAGAGAGAGAGAGAGAGAGAGAGAGAGAGAGAGAGAGAGAGAGAGAGAGAGAACCAGGAGCTTTTGGTCATAACAACGCTAACCTTTAAGACCTGTGCAGGTAATTACTGGAACAATGCTCACCTGGGGACTTGAGGAGGAAGAGGAGGAGGAGGAAGAGGAGGAGGGAAGGGAAGGGGTTGGGTGGGGGCTTAAAAAGTTAGTCCTTGCTTTGTACTAGTATGAGGAGGAGGAGGAGGAGAAAATTATGAAAGAAGACTTAAAGAATGAAAAAAACAGAGATTGAAGAGGAAGGGAAAGGGAGGAGGAGAAAGGGAAGGAAGGAGAAAAACAATAAAGAGGGATTAAGGACACGAGAATAAAAGAGGAAGTAGGGAGGCAAGGAAGAAAGGAAGAAAACAAAGATGAAGAAGAGATAAAAGAAAGGAAGAAGAAAAAAATAGAAGAAAAGAAGAGATAAAACAAAGTAAAGAGAAAAAAATATTGAAAAACACGTGAGAAAGAAGTAGAAGGGAAGAGGAGGAGGAGGAGAGAAAGTAAAGAGAAAAAGAAGTAAGAGAGCAGTAGAAGAAGGGAGGAGGAGGAGGAAGTAAAGAGGAAAAGGTGAGAAAGAAGTAGAAGGAAGAAGGAGGAGAGAAAGTAAAGATCAAAACGGTGAGAAAGAAGTATAGAGGGAAGGAAGATGAAAAGGAAAGTAGAAGAATGAAAGGGTATGATAAGAAAAGAAGAAAAAGAATCACACGTATTTTCTTTAGCTTCCAGAGTTGCGTCAGACCCTAACTACAAGAAACTTAATCTAGTCAGCATACATTAACACACACACACACACACACACACACACACACACACACAAAAAAAAAAAAAAAAAAAAAAAAAAGTTATGTTACACGCCGTTTTCGTACCCCCCCCCCGTGTTTGTGTGTTTGTGAGGAATTCAAACACGCGATAGAGAGTAGAAAGAAAGACAAGCAAAAAGAAGTAGAGAAATTACACCTTTCTCTGTGGGATGATTAATTGTACGAGTATATATGTGATCTTTTTCTGCTTCCCATCCTCTTCCCAAACACCTATACGTAGAAAAACACGAAAGAAAACAGCTATAAACACACCAAAACAGGTCTTCAAGAGCAAAACAACCGATGTAGAGTATAAGGGAAACAACCGGAAAGAGTATAGACGCGTGTATCTTTAGTCAGGCAGAGGGAGGGAGGAACAGGGGCAAAAAGTATAGATCAAGGGTGAGTCCGGGTCTGGCAGCGATGTTCCCTTACCTGTGTGTGTGTGTGATTACCTCGCCCCGGGCAGGTGAGGAGAAGGAGGAGGAGGAGTGAGGGATAACAGCAATGAAGGAAGAAAAGGCAGAAAGAAAGAAGGAAGGAAGGAAAACAGATTGCAGAAGAGGAAGAACATAAGTAGATAAAGAATAAGTGAGGAGAAGGAGGAGGAGGATTGAGGGATAAGAGCAATGAAGAAAGAAAAGGAAGAAGGAAGGAAGGAAGGAAAACAGATTGCAGAAGAGGGC
Organism: Eriocheir sinensis; assembly: GCF_024679095.1. Taxonomy (NCBI): domain Eukaryota; kingdom Metazoa; phylum Arthropoda; class Malacostraca; order Decapoda; family Varunidae; genus Eriocheir; species Eriocheir sinensis. The sequence continues at coordinate 90,000 of NW_026111867.1, read as the reverse complement.
GAACATAAGTAGATAAAGGATAGGAGGAGGAGGAAGAGGAGGAGGAAGAGGAACTGCTGACGGAAGAGGGACAGGAAAAGAAGAAAAAATGATTAAGAACAATAAAAAAAAGTTGAGGTGGAGAAGGAAAGGAAGAAGAAAAAAGAAAAGGCGAAGAAAAGAAAAGAAATAAAGTAAAAGCAAATCTAATGAAGAAAAGAAGAGGAGGTGAAATAGGAGAAGCAGAAACCAAAATAGAAGAAAAAATGAGGAAAAGGATAGAAATAGAGGAAGAAAAGAAGAGAACAGGAAGGAGGAAGAATAAAATAAGAAGAAGAACACAAAAGAAGAAAAAGAAGATAGAGAAAGAAAGGAAAAATATTATTAGATACAGGACAGGATGGAGAAGAAAATAAGGAGGAATAGGGATAGTAAGAAGAAAAGAGAGAGGAGGAGGAGGAGGAGGAGGAGGAGGAGGAGGAGGAGGAGGAGGAGGAGGAGGAAGAAGTGAAGTAAGATAAGCAGAAAATAGAATAGAAGGAATAACAATAGAAGAAGAAAGAGGGAAAAGTGAAATAGAGGAAGAAAAGGAGAAAACAGGATGAAATGAAGAAAGAACAAGAAAACAAAAGTAGGAAAAGAAGATAGTGAAAGAAAGGAAGAATATTATGAGGAGAAGAAAACAAAGATAGTAACAAGAAGAAAAGAAAAAAAATAGACGGCAAAAAAAAAGAAGGAGGAGATACAGGAGAGGATGGAGGAGGAAAAGGAATAATGATAAAAGTAATAAATAAATAAAAAATGGCAAAAAAGTGGAAAAATAAGTAGGTAGAAGATAATAATAGGCTCGTCGTGGAAGAGAAGGATGAATGATAAAAAGTAATAAAAGAAAAGGGAAAAAGGAAAGAGAAAAGGAAAAATAGAAAGTAGGAAAGAAAAAAAGAAAATAGGTTGACAGGACAGGACGTAAGAAGAAGAAGAAAAAAAGAAAGCCGCAAAAAAAAAAATACCTGCGTAAATAGAGGAAGGAGGAGGAGGAGGAGGAGGAGGAGGAGGAGGAGGAGGAGGAAGAGGAGGAAGGAGAGGAGGAGGAGTTGCTAAGGAAAGTCACCAGTCAATTCACAAGAGAGAGAGAGAGAGAGAGAGAGAGAGAGAGAGAGAGAGAGAGAGAGAGAGAGAGAGAGAGAGAGAGAATGTTCAGGATATAAGCCATCAAACAACAACGACAAAAGAGGAATTATTACAGAGCTTAACGAGAGTATTACAGGAATGTGTATGTGTGTGTGTGTGTGTGTGTGTGTGTGTGTGTGTGTGTGCGTTCGACAATGCTAACACAACACAAACATTCGCGCCTTTCCTATGCATTACAGTGTGAATTTAAAACATTACCAGTCTCCCACGTGGATTAGTGAACAATGATTAAAGAATTTCAAGTAATAACAAATACGAAAAAAAAAAATTACTTGGGCAGGTCATATCACACCGAGAACTAATAACAGACGAAGAACAACCACAGTAACAGAGGGGTGAACTTAGAGGTTAAAAATACTCTCCACAGATGTTGCGCCGACTAAACGAAACTGTCCAACTTAAAAATGTTCTACTAACGACAATTAACAACAGGAAAAGGGCTCGGGAGGACTTATCACGCGTAGAAGTAATAACACAAGAACAGCTAGAATAACAAAGTGGAGAACAGACAGAGATTAAAGATAACCCTACTAACGACGATTAACAGGAAAAGGATTTAAACACATCACATCACGCACAAAACTAGTAACAGATGAACAACGAGAGTAACAAATTGGAGAACAGACAAAGGTTAACGATATTTTACTAACGACGATTAAGAACAGGAAAGGAATTTAAACACATCACATCCCGCACAAAACTAGTAACAGATGAACAACGCGAGTAAGAAATTATAGAACAGACAAAGGTTAATGATATTCTGCTATTAAGAACAGGAAACGGTGGGCGGGTCATACAAATATAAATGATAACAACAAATGAATAGCCAAGATACCGGACTGGCAAAGGTTAAAGAAATTCCACTAACGAGTATTAAGAACAGGAAAAGGATTTGGGCGGATCATATCATGCATTTAAATAACAACAAATGAATAACCAGCATAGCGGACTGGCAAAGGTTAAATTCCACTAACGACTATTGAAAGAACAGGAAAAGAACTTTGGGCACTTCATATCATCTGGAGAACCGATAAAAACAAATGAAGAGCTACACTAACAAAGGAGTGAACTGACAATGGTTAAAGATACCACACTAATTGATAAAAACAGTAAACGTCATATGTATCATGCATAGAACGGATGACAACAGACTTACACCCAGACCAGCAAAGAGAACCAGAAAATAAAATAGAAAAAAAGGACGAAAAAGATAGAAATAGAGGAAGAAAAGGAGAGAACAAGGAGGTAGAATAAAATAATAATAAAACAATTGCAGAAACGGAAGATAGAGAAAGAAAGGAAGAAAATTATTAGATTCAGGACAGGATGA
>NW_026111867.1:60000-82500 GCF_024679095.1 Eriocheir sinensis | reverse complement strand
ACATATTTTTTCCTATTTTAGCATTCCAGTTCTCGTTGGTGGATTATTTATGTATATTTTAACTTATTTTGGCACTTCATTTCTCATTGCTTGCCTTTTTTCAAACATTTATCAGCTTCCTTGTTATCTTTTCACATTCTTTTAATTTTTTTTCATATTTTCACATTCCAGTTCTCGTTGCTGGATTATTTAGACCTATGTATTTTTTTAACTTCTTTTGGCACGTCATTTCTCATTGTCTGCATCTTTTCCAACATTTATCAGCTTCCTTGTTATCTTTTCACATTTTTTACTTTTTTTCATATTTTTACATTCCAGTTCTCATTGTTGGATTATTTATGTACTTTTTTTTTAACTTATTTTGGCATTTCATTTCTCATTGTTTGCATCTTTTCCAACATTTATCAGCTTCCTTGTTATCTTTTCACATTTTTTACTTTTTTTTCATATTTTTACATTCCAGTTCTCATTGCTGGATTATTTATGTACTTTTTTTTTTACTTATTTTGGCATTTCATTTCTCATTGTTTGCCTTTTTTCCAACATTTATCAGGTTCCTTGTTATCTTTTCACATTTTTAACTTCTTTTAGCACTTCATTTCTCATTGCTTGCGTCTTTTCCATCATTCACCAGGTTCCTTATTATCTTTTTTTTACATATTTTACATTTAGCTTAATTTACAGTCTCTCCCAAACTTGACACTCGACATAGGTTCCAGTTTTATGTATTTATGTATTCAGCTTATTGCAAGTATATTATTTTTCCTTTTTATCGTTTAAGTTCTATTTTGGCATTTCATTTCTCATAATTTGCCCTTTTTTCATTATTTATCAGGCCTGTTATCATCTATTTTTCCTTTTTGTCGTTTAAGTTCTCGTTTGGCATTTCATTTCCCATAATTTTCCTTTTTTTCATCATTTATCAGGCTTGTTATCATCTATTTTTCCTTTTTATCATTTCAGTTCTCTTTTGGCATTTCATTTCTCATAATTTGCCTTTTTTTCATCATTTATCAGGCTTGTTATCATCTATTTTTCCTTTTTGTCGTTTAAGTTCTCGTTTGGCATTTCATTTCTCATAATTTGCCCTTTTTTCATTATTTATCAGGCTTGTTATCATCTATTTTTCCTTTTTGTCGTTTAAGTTCTCGTTTGGCATTTCATTTCTCATAATTTGCCCTTTTTTCATCATTTATCAGGCCTGTTATCATCTATTTTTCCTTTTTATCATTTCAGTTCTCGTTTGGCATTTCATTTCTCATAATTTGCCTATTTTTCATCATTCAGGCTTGTTATCATCTTTTCTACATGTTTTATCTTTTTAGCTAAATTTACAATCCCTCCCAAACTTCGCACTTGACTAGGTTTCATTTGGATCACTGTCAGTCCGCTTTGATTCTCTCACTTTTTTCGCATTTATTTTATTCCGCCATTTCGTTCCAGTCTCCTTTTTTTTTTAACTCTGGCTGTCGCTCGTCGGAGGTTCGTTAATTAACCATCAACGTGTCATATTTTCTGACGTTTACGAACTCGTTCTCTTTTTTTATTTCTCCGTTTTTTTTTTTTTAAGGATTTCTGCCTCTGGTCTGTCATAAGAGGAAGAAAACTATATGTACAAAAAGCCTAAGAAAATATCGATTCCTTGTTTGGTGTGGCATGGAACCGTATTGATGTTGTTGTTTTATGTTTTCTTTTTAGTATCGTTGTTTTTGTTGTTGTTATTGTTTATTTCACGTTCGATTCTGGGGTTTTTTTATATATTCCTTGTTTTGCTGTCTCATGAAACCGTATTGTTGTTATTTTTTTCTTTATCATTATTGTTATTTTTCATTGTTATTGTGTTTAGCGGTGTTTATTTCACACACTGATTCTGTTTTTCTTTTCTTTTGTTTTGTTTTTGTTCCTCGTTTTGGCATCACAGAGAATCGAATCGCTGTTGTTATTTTTTTCTTCCTCCATCATTATTGTTGTTTTATTGTTGTTTTTCTTATTATTATCATCGGCATTTCATTATTTAACACTCGGGAACATTTAGCCCTTCCATAATCCAGTCACTTGGTTTGGTTAGTTTTCGTTGCTGTCGTGTTTCCTGTTTATCATTCCTTACTATCTTGTCACTGTTAGTATTATCATCGGCATTTCATTATTTAACACTCGGGAACATTTAGCTCTTCCATAATCCAGTCACTTGGTTTGGTTAGTTTTCGTTGCTGTCGTGTTTCCTGTTTATCATTCCTTACCTTTTTTGTTGCTGTCTGCATTAGGTTTTCTGTATATTCTCTCTCAATATAACCAACTCATTTATTTCGCCCATTTCGATAACATTGGTTCACTATTATTTCCCTTTTTGTCCCATTTTTAAGTCAATTTGATATATCTTCTTATCAACTATTGCATTAGGTTTTCTTTATATTCTCTCTTTTAATAAACCAACTCATCTCTTTCCTTCATTTCGATAACGTTGGTTCACAGTTATCTCCCTTATTGTCTCATTTGTAAGTCAATTTGATATGTCTTCGTGTTAAATTCAGCATTGAGTTATCTTTATATTTTCTCTCATTATACCAGCTCATCTTTTTCCTCCATTTCGATAAAGTAATTTCAAGGTTACGTTTTCAGTGTCTCTCCTTTGTTTCACATTTCACGTTTAATCTGGCGTCGCGTCAGACCCAGGAGACCTTTTAATATTTTACTCCTGTTAATTTTTACCTTCCTCTTCACCTCCGATATTACGTCTCATTTCGTGTACCGTTACTTCGGGTTCAGGAGTGATTCGTTATTCTCGTCTTTTTTTCCTCCTTCGATCACATTACACTATTCAATCAGAGGTCACGTTAAGCTGTTCAGTTTTACTGTCATTATTTTACTTTCCATTTCCACTTCCAATTTAAAATCTCGTTTGACAGCGTGATACTTCTGCCTCATCACTCACTTATTCAGTTTAACTCGGTGAATTTTTCTTTAAACTCAATTGATCTTTTCCTTTTTACTCCTGTCAATCTTTTTACGTTCTCATTTCCCATAATTTGCCTTTTTTTCATCATTTATCAGGCTTGTTATCATCTATTTTTCCTTTTTATCATTTCAGTTCTCTTTTGGCATTTCATTTCTCACAATTTGCCTTTTTTTCATCATTCAGGCTTGTTATCATCTTTTCTACATGTTTTATCTTTTTAGCTAAATTTACAATCAATTGATCTTTTCCTTTTTACTCCTGTCAATCTTTTTACGTTCTCTTTCCACCTCCAATTCAGCGTCTCATTTGATAGCTTTGTAGTTCCGGTTCCTCACTCGCTTCTTCATTTGTACAACCACGATGAAACTTTTTTAAAACTCAACAAACATTTTTTTACTGCTGTCATTTCTTTTTTCCATTCTATTTCCACCTCCAATTTAACCTCTCATTTGATAGCTTGATACATCTGGGTACATCATTAACTTCATTAGTACAACCGCGGCTTCTAAACTCAACAAACCTTTTCTTTAATTGTACTGCTGTCATTTCTCTTTTCCATAATATTTCCACCTCCAATTTAACCTCTCATTTGATAGCTTCATACATCTGGGTCTATCATTAAATTCATTAGTACAACCGCGGCTTCTAAACTCAACAAACATTTTTTTTTTTAATTTGTACTGCTGCCATATTTTTTTACATTATTTTTTTACTTCAAATTTAACCTCTCATTTGACAGCTTGATACATCTGGGTACATCATTAACTTCATTAGTACAACCGCGGCTTCTAAACTCAACAAACATTTTTTTTAATTTGTATTGCTGCCATATTTTTTTTTACATTATTTTTCCACCTCCTGTTTGATTTCTCATTTGGTACAACCGCAGCTTCAATTTGGCCATGTGAAGTTTTAATCACACTAGACCTTTGCCTTCCTTCTTTTATTTTTTTAAGTTGGAAATGTTACGAGTTACAAATTCATTTTCATCTTGTTCTCACCAACGATTCATGGCGTTCCAACATCATTTCACTCTGACGTCACCTTTGTTTGGCTCCAGTTTGCGCGCTTATTGCTCTTCTAAAATTTAATGCTCCAAGTTGGTACCGTTATCCCGTGTAGTGGCGGAACACGGATCATTGGTACGTCATATACACGGGAAGTTACATACACAAGAAGTTATATACGTAGGAAGTTATATACGTAGGAAGTTATATACGTAGGAAGTTATATACATAGGAAATTATATACATAGGAAGTTATATACATGGGAAGTTATATACATAGAAAGTTATACACATAGGAAGTTATACACATAGGAAGTTATACACATAGGAAGTTATACACATAGGAAGTTATATACATAGGAAGTTATACACATAGGAAGTTATACTCATAGGAAGTTACATACACAAGAGGTTATATGCATAGGAAGTTATACACATAGAAAGTTATATACATAGGAAGTTATATTCATAGGAAGTTACACACACAAGAGGTTATATACATAGGAAGTTATACACATAAAAAGTTATTTACATTGGAAGTTATACACATAGGAAGTTATATACATGGGAAGTTACATACATAGGGAGTTGTATACATAGGAAGTTATATGCATAGGAAGTTATATACATGGGAAGTTACATACATAGGGAGTTGTATACATAGGAAGTTATATGCATAGGAAGTTATATAGGTACTGTAAAAGTGATATATGGAAACCCAAACAAAGAGAAAGAAATAATTACTAAGAAAGAAAGAAAGAAAGAAAGAAAGAAAGAAAGAAAGAGAATCCCCCACAAAAGAAGGACAGCACAAGTAACCATAAGTGCAAATGATCTATAGAAACACGATGAAAAATAAAGGAAAGAGAAATGCGAAGAAAAGAAAGAATGAATGAATAAGTGGATAGCAGTAAAGTTTTATTAAGATAGATCAGTGCAATAAATGAGAACGAAAGAGAAAATGAGAGAGAGAGAGAGAGAGAGAGAGAGAGAGAGAGAGAGAGAGAGAGAGAGAGAGAGAGAGAGAGAGAGAGAGAGAGAGAGAGAGAGAGAGAGAGAGAAAATGACAGCTCAAGTGACCTTCAATCATATAAAGAAATATCTGCATGCCAAACTACGAGAAGGATCAATTGAATAAAAGAGAAAGAAAGGATCGAAAAATATATCACGGTAGAGGAGGAGGAGGAGGAAGAGGAGGAGGAGGAGGAAGAGGAACTGCTGGTGAACGATGAACAGGACGAGAAGAAAAATTATGATTAACAACAATAAAAGGTTGAGTTGGAGGCGAAGGAGGGGAAGAAAATAAAAGAAAATAAGAAAAAAACAAGAAATAAATCAAACTCGAAAGTAATGAAGAAAATTATAGGGGAGTGAAGTGAAGAAAACAACAACAAAAAAGAAAGGGGCGAAGAGAAGAAAAGAAAAACCAGGTAAGGAGGGACAACGATAGACTGAGAAGTGGAGGACGAAAGGAAGAAAACAAAAACAAAAACAATAAAACGAAGAAAATAAAAAAAGAAGCGAAACGAAGAACGATAGACACGGTAAAAGAAGAAGATTGATGATGGTAGCGATGCATGGACTAGCAAAAGGAGGAGGAGGAGGAGGAGGAACAAGAAGAAGAAGAAGAAGAAGAAGGAGAGAAATGTTGTTGGCCTGTCTCCACAAATCAAGAGATAGACGTATAAATAAGCAGGAGGTGTGCGTGTGTGTGCGTGGTAAGGTCGGGGTCGGGGGCGGCAGGTCGGGGCGGCGTTCAGGGAGGGGGTCAACTTGGATGTAGGACTCCCAGGCTGTGCGCTCGCTACGTCTTTCCCAGATTATCGTACTCAGAGCATCGTATTTTTCGGTTTCCCCACAACGATTGCAATGGGAAGACACCAGTAATTAACCATTTCAACGATAACTATAAATAAATCTAACTATTGAGGTGGGGGAGACAGTTATGGGGTCGGAAATCGGGAAATATAAGAGCTTGAGCACGACAATCTGGTATAGCTGCGTGTTGGCCATCCATTGAAGTCTCGCCCGGAATACAAAGCCAGAAGCGCCGCAACGGGGAAAACGGAAACTATAGGTCGGTATTATAAGATATACTCACTTCTCACATCAGTATTTCTAAAGGTCAAAGAGGGGATCGATTGAGTTATAATGAGTGTTTCTTTAGGTTCACGGTACAGAAGAAGGGTCACACTACCACCAGGCTCATAAAACTACTCCGGGAAATGCCCTAAACTCCTACGAAAGCCTTGTCAAATATGTGTACTTGGGCGACGGAATGTTTAGTAATACGGCCATATGCCTCCCGAAATTGACCTCTCTTTTTGGCCACCTCTTTTGATTATTATTTGTAGGAGCAGCGAGTAGCGGGCTTTTTTTTTATAATTGTTTCCTTTTGTTGTGCCCTTGAGCTGCCTCCTTTGTTGTAAAAAAAAACCAGGTTATATTTTAAGAGACTTGGCCATTATCAGGAGACACTATAGCATTTTAATTGAGGTAAAGGCAATGGTAGGAGTATACGGTATAGCTGCGCGTGACCGTGGTGCTCATCTCCGAACCATTGACTTTGAGCTTGAGGTGGATAGGAATTAAATTTTTTTTTTTTTTTTTTTATCCTCCACCTATATAGGCTTTCATGATGGGACTTGCTATTTGCCCCAGCCCGGTGGTAGCGAAGGCAAGTGTTTTTTTATAGTGGTGCCATCTTGCTTCTCTTATGCTGCCCCGGGGAGCTCCACTTATCCACGTTTTGGAGCGCAAGGTAAACTCATTAACGTGTGTGTGTGTGTGTGTGTGTGTGTGTGTGTGTGTGTGTGTGTGTGTGTGTGTGTGTGTGTGTGTGTGTGTGTTTCTATATTTTTCTATCTACTTCCTACCTTCCTGTCTATCTATCTGTGTTCCGAAAGTGTTATGTCATCTCTATAAGCATTACCTACGTGTGTGTGTGTGTGTGTGTGTGTGTGTGTGTGTGTGTGTTTGCGCGTGTGTGTGTGTGTGTGTGTGTGTGTGTGTGTGTGTGTGTGCCTCCCGTCTAGCTCAAACACAATTATTTGCATTCAATTATTGGGCCGATTACATTCCAGGTTAGTACACTCGCGGGTTAATTAAATGCAGGTAAAAAACTTAATTATGTGTGATTATTACGTTTCACAAAAGGTTAAGTTCGCAGGGTAATGTTACTAAGTGCTTTAACACACACACACACACACACACACGTACAGGCACACACTTAACTCTCCCCTTTCTCTATTTCTTCCCTTTTTATCTCTCCGTTCTCTTATTCTTCCTTTTCCGTATGTTACCTTGTCCCCTTACCCCATTTCCTCCTCCTCCTCCTCCTCTTCCTCCATTCTCATATCCTTTCTCCCTTCCCTTCTTCTGCTTCATCTTCTTTCATTTATTATCATTCTCTTTCCACAACCATCTTTATTCTCCCTCCTTTCCTCCTCCTCCTCCTCCTCCTCCTCGATTCTCATTCCTTTCCCCCTTCCCTTCTTCTTATTCATCTTTTTTTTCCATTTATTAGCCACCGCTCCTTCTTATTATCAGTCTCTTTCCCAAAACATCTTTATTCTCCATCCTTTTCCTCCTCCTCCTCCTCCTCTTCCTCCATTCTCATTCCTTTCCCCCTTCCCTTCTTCTTATTCATCTTTTGTTTCCATTTATTAGCCTCTGCTCCTTCTCATCAAACATCTTTATTCTCCCCTTTTTCCTCCTCCTCCTCCTCCTCCTCCTCCTCCTTCCTATCTTTTAAAATAGCCTGAAGGGGAGAAAAAGGGAGAGTCGATTTCCTCCATCCTCTTCCCCTCATTCCCCTCCCCAGATGATGGTTCTTTCCCCTCTGCTCCCCTTTCTTTCCTTCTCATCCCTTCTCTCCCCGTACTTGACTTAACTTCTGATTCGGTGCCGTTGTGAAGAAGAAAACGATTACGAGGGAAACTGAAATAAAAAGGAGAGAGAGGGAGAGAGAGAGAGAGAAGAGAGAGAGAGAGAAAGCTGAAGTGTTAGGCCGAAAAATCCATCGATCTCAATTCAGATTCCGTTCTGGCCCCGCGCGTTCGGCTTGACATTTTGCGCCGAAACGAGAGGTGAGCCGAAAGAGAGAACGAGGAAGAGAGAGAGAGAGAGAGAGAGAGAGAGAGAGAGAGAGAGAGAGAGAGAGAGAGAGAGAGAGAGAGAAGGGTTCGAGAGGACGGAAAACAAAGGGAGTGAATATCGATGACAGCAAACAGACAAACAAACTAACAAACACACGCGGCTATATCACTCCCCTGCCCCCGTCTCTCTCTCTCTCTCTCAATGGTTTTCAAGGGTTCGGAATCTTTGTGTGACGATGTTTGTCTGTCAATAAATATTTCAATGGCTTTCTGACCGTTTTCTCTCTCTCTCTCTCATCTATACGAATTTATGGATATGTTGGATGAATATGGATGTGGAGAGAGAAAACACACACACACACACACACACACACACACACTCATCATAACCCTAATAAGAATAATAAGGACTAAAATACACCAATTCACTCAGGCAACGGCTCACATCAACAGCAGTAGCAGCAAAATCAATAGCAATAGTAATTTGATCCCGTTAAAAAGAATGACGCCGTGAACATACATAACAACAACACACAGAGACACACACGTACACACACTCACACGCACATACACATACACACACACACACACCTACGGTACGTAATAACATACAGACAATCTATTCAAACAACCACCACCACGATCAATGAAGCCTCGGATGAACCTTTTTTGGGGCGAGAGAGGAAAAATAAATATTGGCGAAATAAAAAGGAATTCGTAAAGTGGAAACAAAAGGCCGCTCACTATTGTATAAACACAACGTAATTGAAGGGAAAAAGAACGAGTGAATTTTTGCCATAACGTTCATTGTTTTTGCGTTTCGTTCGTCCGCTGAAAGATAGACACTGATAGATAGATACATAGATGGGTAGATAGATGTATATATATAGAGAGAGAAGTTAGTATAAAGTGAATCTTGTATGTAATGAAAACGTGTAAGATGAGCTTGATATCTCCTCCTCTTCCTTTTCCTCCTCCTCCTCCTCCTCCTCCTCCTCCTTTTCCTCCGCATCCTCTTCTCCTACTCCTTCCTCTTTCCCTCTTCCATGTCTTCCTTCGTCTCTTCTCTTTTCATTTGCTCTTTATCTTCTCCTTGCCTTTCCCCTCTTCATCTGTTTATCTTCTTTTTTATCCTTCCTCCTCCTCTTCCATCTTCTTTCCTTTCTCCTTCGTCTTTCCCTCCTTTTATAATTCATCTTCTCCTATCTCACTCCCTGTTTTCGTTTTTCTTCTTCTTTTTCCTCCTCCTCCTCCTCCTCCTCCTCCTCCCTCGTCTCTCTTTTCGTCCTATTTAGTTTACTACACTTCCCATGTTCTTTTTATTTACTTTTTATTTTACTGCTTCCCTTAAGTTGGGTGTTTTATCTTCCTCCTCGTCTTCTCCTCCTCCTCCTCCTCCTCTTCCTCCTCCATCCATCTTCTTCTCTCTTGATTGTTTTTCCTCTACTGTGTTCCCTTTTTCTCATCCTTCTCCTCTTCATATTTTTTTACTTATTTTTTTTCCTTTTTTCATATTCTTATTCTTATTGTTCTTGTCTCTCTTTCTATTATTTTTTGTTTATTTTTTCTTTTCTCATTATTTCTTTGTATTAGTAATCCACCTTACCTCTGTCTATCTATCTATCTATCTATCTCAATCTATCTATCCATATCTCTCTCTCTCTCTCACACACACACACACACACACACACACACACACACACGGCTATCACCCTCACATTACCTGGCCGGCCCTTTTACCTGCAATACCTTATGAATTATGCAGTGATTGAGGTGTGAACGGGACCAGGTGGCGATTTACCTTTATAAGCCTGGAATGATGGATGAGTGACTGATTGACTGACTAAGTGATTGACTGATTGATGACTGACTGATTGAAAGACTGACTGACTGACAGAATGAATGAATGAATGAATGACTAACTGACTGACTGACTGACTGATTGGCTTGCTGACTGACGAACTGGTTGACTGAGTGAGTGAGTGACTAACTGACTGACTGACTGACTGAATGAATGAATGAATGAATGAATGGTGAGCGTGTAAGCCTAGCGTGGTGATTACAGGTAGGAAAGTAATTAGATATACAGGTAGGTATATAGAGTTAAGGTGTAGCTGCGCGTGGCCTCGGTGGTCATCTCCGTCACACTGTCCCTTGAGCTTGTGGCGGGACACAACCCAGAGAGGGGAAAATGTGGAAAAAGAGGAGAGAAAGGAGAGGAGAAACGAAAAGAAGAAGAGGATAAGAGAAAGGAGAGAAAGAAGAGTAGAAACGAACGTGGAAAAGAGGAGAGAAAGGAAAGGAAAAACGAAAAGAAGAAGAGGATAACAGAAAGGAGAGAAAGGAGAGTAGAAACAAAAGAAAGAATAGGATAAAAGAAAGGAGAGAAAGAAGAAGAGAGGTGAAAGAATGAAGAGGATAAGAGAAAGCAGAGAAAGGAGAAGGTACACGAAAGGAAGAAGAGGATAAAAGAAAGGAGAGAAAGGAGAGGAGAAGCGAAAGGGAGATGAGGATAAAAGAGTGTAAGCTGTGATGGAGGAGAAGAGAAGGGAAAGAGAATAAGGATGTGGAAAATAAAGGAAAGTAGAAGAAGAGACAGAGAAAGAGACAAGAGGTAATAGGAAAAGGAGGGAAAAAAACAGTAAAGATAAAAAAGCAGGGAGAAGAGTGGAGTGAAGGAGAACAAAAGGCAGGAATGGAAAAGAGAGGGAAGAAAAGGAAAAAAAAAAAGAAAATAGGAAAAAGAAAAAAAAAAAGCGATAGATAAAAGTTGCACTGAAATGAGCATAAGCGAGGAGGAAAAAGTTAATGAAGACGAATTATCACCAACGAGAGAGAGAGAGAGAGAGAGAGAGAGAGAGAGAGAGAGAGAGAGAGAGAGAGAGAGAGAGAGAGTCTACTTATTCGAGGTGTAAATTGGAAAACGATATCAATAAGCTCTCTCTCTCTCTCTCTCTCTCTCTCTCTCTCTCTCTCTCTCTCATCGATATTCCAATAGTGCAAGATCGCTCCCCTTTTTACGACCCCATGAGAGAGAGAGAGAGAGAGAGAGAGAGAGAGAGAGAGAGAGAGAGAGAGAGAGAGTTTAACAGTGATCAGACAACTTTCTCACGTTCACCCAGACAAACGGCGTAAGTTATCCCTCGTGTGTGTGTGTGTGTGTGTGTGTGTGTGTGTGTGTTGCATCGCTCACTGTCTCTCACTGGCCTGAAAGTTTGCACATATATATACATCACTCACTTCCTTTTTTTTTTTCTCTCTTTTTTTTTCTTTCTTTTATGTTTGTGTTTTTCCTGCTCTCCGTTTTATTTGCCTTCTTCTTCTTCTTTTCTTCTTCCGGTTCTTCTTCTTCTTTTTCTTTTTCTTCTACTTCTTTTTCTTCTTCTTTTGTTCTTCTTTTCTTGTTTTCATATTCCCATAAGTTTTGTTTATCTATTTTTTCTTGTCTTTCTTTTTTATATCCTTCTTGTTACACTTCTTTCTTTCGTCTTCTTCTTCTTCTTCTTCTTCTTTTTCTTCTTCTTCTTCTTCTTCTTCTTCTTCTTCTTTTTCTTTTTCTTCTTCTTCTTTTTCTTTTTCTTCTTCTTCTTCTTCTTCTTCTTCACCAAAACGTTTCCTCAAGTTCTATTTCATCAAACGTTTTTTTTCCTTCTCTTTCCTTTCCTCCTTTGTCTCCACTGTCTCCTTCTTCTTAACTTCCCTCGCATTGCTATATTATTCTTTCTCTTATTATTATTTGTTTCTTTTTGCTGGTCCTCATTTCTCTGTTTGTCCAATGATTTCTTTGTTTGTTTGTTTGTTTATTTTCTCCACTTTATTTTAGTCTCTCTTCTCTTTGTCCTCGTATTCTGTCCACTTCCTCTTATTTTTGTTTTGTTTTTATTTATTTGTTTTGTTTTCACGCTGTTCCTTTCATGTTTGTTCGTGTGTTGGTTACCGTTGCTCATTTTCACTTCTCCGTCACTACGATTTTTACATATTTTCTCTTGTTTTCCCTTTTATCAGTTTTGTTTTTCGTGTTCTCTTCCATTATTCTATTCCGAGTTCCCTTCGTCATTAGTCTGATTTTTGTTTGTTTCCTCTATTCTCCTTTGCTTTATCTGATCCTTTATTTATCTTTTTTTTATCTCCTCTTTGAGTTAGTATTATTTTTCAGCTCCATTCCTTTATTCCTTTTTCCTGTATATTTCCCTCCTCAGTGGTTTATTTTATCTATTCCTTCGTTTCTTATTTTCTTCCTTGTATTTTCTCTTCTTTATTTTTTTGTATTTTCCATTCCGTTTCCTCAGTTCAGCTAATTATGATTCCTGTCTCGTTTCATTATATTTCGCTCAATCTCTCTGTTTCACTTATTATTATTTTTCTTCACTGGTTCACTATCCATTCCACTTATCCAGTTTCGTTCTTTTTCGTTTCTCTTTCGCTCTCCGTTACGTTCATCTGTACCGTTTCGTTCCGCTTGTTTCGTTCAGTTTCTCCGTCCATACAGTCTCATTCCGCTCCTCTGACCAGCTTCCTTCCTTTCTTTTTTCGTTTATTTTCAAAGCAAGTTTCACCTGTACAACTTTGCAAATGTCACGCCCTTTGTGTGTGTGTGTAGGATAGGTATGTGTGTGTGTGTGAGGGTAGGATAAGGGTGTGGTCGAGGTCGTGTGTGTGTGTGTGTGTGTGTGTGTTTGTGGAAAGGTCATGTTCATCTTGTTCGTGACGGAAGCAAGCATTATTATTATTAGTGTTTACATTATCTTTATTATTATTATTATTATTATTATTATTATTATTATTATTATTATTATTATTATTATTATTATTATTATTATTTGAGGTTCACATTGGGAGGTCATGAAGTTATGAAGGGGAAGAGGAGGAGATGTTTGGTGAAGAGAACTGAAGGGAGAGAAGGAGAAAGAGGAGGAGGAGGAGGAGGAGGAGGAGGAGGGACCGAAGGAGTGCTGAGCTAGTCTGCAAGGCTCGTGTCTGTCTAATGAACCGTAGGAGGAGAGGAGGAGGAGGAAGAGGAAGAGGAGGAGGAGGAAAAGAGGGGAGAGAGAGGAGGAGATTGAGGGGAGGCATGACTGACCGTGAGTAGCTTATTGATTCTCTCTCTCTCTCTCTCTCTCTCTCTCTCTCTCTCTCTCTCTGTATTTATCTTTATTTATGTATGTATGTATGTGTGTGTGTGTGTGTGTGTGTGTGTGTGTGTGTAGTTAGTATTCTTTCCGGCACAGGAAGAGGTGAAGGAAGAGGAGGAAAAGGTGAAGGAGGAGGAGAAGGTGGAGGAGGAGGAGGAGGAGGAAGAAGAAGAGGAGGTGGTGGTGGTTTTAGTGGCGGTCAGTGCGTTAAACCTCTTTCCATAACCTGACTCTTCCTCCTCCTCCTCCTCCTCCTCCTCCTCCTCCTCCTCCTTCTCCTCCTCCTCCTCGCCATTCCTCAACACAGCTCAGGTTTTACGTGTTCCATATTTTCTTAAGTTTCAAGACCCGAACATTTTTCTTGCCTCGACAACCCTGTGTGCGGCCTGACCCTTCCCGCACACACACACACACACACACACACACACACACACACACACACACACACACACACACACACACACACACACACACACACACACACACACCGCTACCCTGATTATTATTATTATTATTATTATTATTATTATTATTATTATTATTATTATTATTATTATTATTATTATTATTGTTGTTGTTGTTGTTATTAAAAGACTCTGCGGGGAGGAAACAGAGGTGGTTAAGTTTAGTAATTGAACTTTGTAGGGGGTAGAGAGAGAGAGAGAGAGAGAGAGAGAGAGAGAGAGAGAGAGAGAGAGAGAGAGAGAGAGAGAGAGAGACCAATCGGAGGAGTTGATCTGAAACTCGGCCAAAACAAAGGATTGGTTTTCAAAAGGATTCAATGGGACGAGAATAAAGGAGGAGAAAGAAAAGGGGAGGAAGGATAAGCTTGGATAAGGAAGAAAAGAGGGAAAACGGGGATAAGACAAGACTAGGATAAGGGAGTAGGATGCAGAGATAAGGAAGGTAAGAGTAGGATAAAACCAGGATAAAAGAGAAGGGAAATTAGGTAAGGAAAGACAGGGTAGGATAAAATAAGAATAATAGAAGAGGAAACTTAGATAAAGGATGGATAAGTAAAATAAGGATAATGGCGACTGAGTTATTGGATTACAGGGCAGGATAAAGAGAAAAGGAATAAGGAGGAAGAGAGGAGCGTAGGAGATGAAAGGATTTGAATAACTCTTGGATAAGGGAAAAAGTGTAAAGGATCAGGATTGGATAAGGCAAGGAGAAGGGAGAAGAAAAATGGGATAAAGGATTTGGGGATAGGAGAAGGGGCGAAAAGGAATGAAATAAGGAAGAAAGGATTGTATAAAGTATAAAAGGGATTGAAGAATGCAAAGATTACGTAAAAAGAGGATAGGATAAGAGTTGGATAAGGATAAAAGAAATAAGGGGAAGGGGATCAGAAAGGGCAGACTAGAATGAGGGAGAAAAGGGATAGGATCATACTAGGATAAGAGAAGTAGGGAGGGTTGTAGGATAAGGATAAAGGGAAAAAGAAGGTTAGATAAGGTAGAACAAGGGAGAAGGGGATTGAGATAAGGGAGAAAATGCTAAAATAAGGGAGGAAAGAGGTAAAATAAGAATAGGATAAAGGAGGGAGAAGGTAGGATGAGGAAGGAGAGATGGAGGGAAGAAGGAAAGGGGGAAGGGAAGGGATAAAATAAGGATATGATACTGAAGGAAGGATAAAGAAAAAAAGGAGGAGGGGAGGAGAGAGGAAGGAGGTAGGATAAGGATAGCATAAATGAGAGGAAGGTAAAAGGAAGGGAGAGAGGGAGGAAAAGAGTGAAGGGAGATGGAGGAGGTTGAATAGGGATAGGATAAAGGGGAAAGGGAGAATTAAGGGAGAGGGAGGGAAGGAGGAAATGAAGGAAGGAAAAGGTAGAAAGAGAGTCCGATAAAGGAAAAGGAAGGTTAAAGAAGGAAGGGATAGAGGGAGAGAGAATGAAGCGAGAGAGGAAAGAGGTTGAAGGAGAAGATAAAGAAGAGGATAGGGAGAATAAAGGGAGAGTGGGAGGGAAAGGTAGAATAGGGATAGGATAAAAGAGGAGAAAGATAGGTGTAGGAAGGGAGAAGAAGGGAGAGAGAGGAAAGAGATTGAAGGACAGAAGAAAGAAGAGGATAGGGAGAGAGGGAGGGAAAGGGAGAATAGGGATAGGATAAAAGAAGAGAAAGATAGGTGTAGGGAGGGAGAAGAAGGGAGAGAGAGGAAGGGAGAGGGGAAAGAGATTGAAGGACAGAAGAAAGAAGAGGATAGGGAGAATTGAGGGAGAGAGGGAGGGAAAGGTAGAATAGGGATAGGATAAAAGAGGAGAAAGATAGGTGTAGGAAGGGAGAAGAAGGGAGAGAGAGGAAGAGAGAGAAAGGAAGGGAGGAGCAAACCTTGTCTACATTCAATTAACCGTGTAAATAAATATAGAGAAAGATAAATAAATAAAGGAAGCGTCATTAAATTTGGTGCGCCGCTGTGTGTGTGTGAGAGAGAGAGAGAAAGAGAGAGAGAGAGAGAGAGAGAGAGAGAGAGAGAGAGAGAGAGAGAGCAAGGAGGATAAAAAACATTAATTGCATTAGTTCATATCGTGATTGGTTCGTGATCATTATATTATTATTATTATTATTATTATTATTATTATTATTATTATTATTATTATTATTATTATTATTATTGCTATTGTTTGGTGATAGTAGTAGTAGTAGTAGTAGTAGTAGTAGTAGTTGTAGTAATAGTAGTGGTAGTAGTAGTAGTAGTAGTAGTAGTAACAGTAGTAGTAGTTGTAGTAATAGCAGCAGCAGTAGTAGTTGTTGTAATAGTAGTAGTAGTAGTAGTAGTAGAAGTAGTAGAAGTAGTTGTAGTAATAGTAGTAGTAGCAAGACAAAGAGACAGACAGACAGACAGATAAAGACATAGACAGAGACGAACAGACAAAAAGACATATAGGAAGACAGACAGACAGACGAAGAGACAGACTAACGCTCATCCCAAGTAGATAAAATAACAGAAAACGTATGAAACTAAACAGAAACAAAAATAAACAAACAAACAAACAAACAAACAAACAAACAAACACGAACGCATCCCTAGTGGACATGGTTACAGAAATTGGCAGTGAGGAGCAACAAGCAAGTGAAGGGAAAGGAGAAAAAAAAACTATAAACGGAGGCAACAAAACGCTTGAGAGAACACGCCGAGCATCGCTGACTGAAGCCGAACGTGACGGAAGCAGCGTTGTGATGAGACTCTCGTGTGCCCGAGTGTGATGCGGCAGTGTTCGAGGGTGTGCGGCGAGTGTGGGTCGAGTGAAAGGGGAGGGGAGGAGGAGGAGCAGGAGAGAGGAAGAAGAGGAGGGTGAACGGTGGAAGAGGGATAGGTGTGACTGTATATATGAGTGTTGTGTCGAGTGGAAGGGGAGGGAGGAGCAGGAGGAGAGGAAGAGGAGGAGGGTGGAGAAGGGTGGAAGAGGAGGAATAGGTATGATTGTATATGTGCGTGTTGTCTCGAGTGCAGGGAAAGGGAAGGATATGGTGGAGGAGGAGGTGGAGGACGGTTGAGTATGACTGTATATGTGTGTGTTGTGTGGAGTGGAAGGGAAGGGACGGAGAGGGTGGAAGAGGAGGCGGAGGAGGAGGGTTTAAATATGACTTTATATGTATGTGAAGAGGGATGAGAGGAGAGAGAGGAGGAGGAAGTGATGGGTAGGAAGGGGTGTCAAGAGCTGTGTGTGTTTGGACAAGTGTCTGAGGGGGTTGTGTGAGGGGAGGAGAGGGGTGAATGGGGGCATGTGAGTGTGGGAGGGAAGGGGAAGGGAAGGGAGAAGAGAGAAGGGAGGATTTGTGGAAGGGGAGAGAAGGGAAAGAAGGGATGGAAGGGGAAATGGTTTAGTGAGTTTTTTTTTTTTTTTGTGTGTGTGTGTGTGGTTGTTGGGGGACTAAAGGAGGGGAGAGAAAGGAGGATTTGCGGGGAGAGGGGAAAAGGTGTTAGTGTGTGTGTGTGTGTGTGTGTGTGTGTGTGTGTGTGTGTGTGTGTGTGTGTGTGTGTGTGTGTGTGTGCGCGCGAATACCATTAACAAAGAGCACGGTGTCATCGGCAAATTTGTTGAATATTGAATAAATGGAGAAATTGAGTTTTTGTCTTTTTTTCAGCTTTTTTTTTTCACTCCGCCGACAAAATCAATTACTTAATTCAATGACAGCCGACTGACCTTTCATTATTTGTATTAACACGAAGAGCACCGTGCGTGGTTTTATTATTATTATTATTATTATTATTATTATTATTATTATTATTATTATTATTATTATTATTATTATTATTATTATTATTATTATTATTATTATTATTATTGCAGTACGATTTTTTTCTGGTATTTGTAGAAGATATGAAAAATTGCAGAGAGAGAGAGAGAGAGAGAGAGAGAGAGAGAGAGAGAGAGAGAGAGAGAGAGAGAGAGAGAGAGAGAGAGAGAGAGAGAGAGAGAGAGAGAGAGAGAGAGAGAGAGAGAGAGAGAGAGAGAGAGAGAGAGAGAGAACAGTGGTCAGAGTTCGATGGAATGCTGGGAGTGCGTGTGTGTGTTTGTAAGGGGGGGAAGGGAGTGTAAGTTATGTGTGTGCGTGTGTGTGTGTGTGTGTGTGTGTGTGTGTGTGTGTGTGTGTGTGTGTGTTGCGTGCAGGTGGGCAGGTCAGGTACAGAACAACCCTCATCATTTGCCTAGAACTTGTGGCTTTGTGTGTGTGTGTGTGTGTGTGTGTGTGTGTGTGTGTGTGTGTGTGTGTGTGTGTGTGTGTGTGTGTGTGCGTGTGAGTGTACGTCATAGCTCCTCTTTTATGCGAGTAGGAGCTAAACAGAGAGAGAGAGAGAGAGAGAGAGAGAGAGAGAGAGAGAGAGAGAGAGAGAGAACACGATCTTTATGGTTTGTTAATTAATAGCCTCGTTAATTACATACATTCCTGACCGTAATTTTCCCTGAAGCAGCGATAAAAAAAGAAAGAGAACGAGCCAGGTGCGTGATGGGAGGGAGACTCGTAAAAAAAATAAGAAAAAAAGGGAACCCGAAAAAATAGCGAAACGGGGCTCAGAATTCCGTAGAGTGCCAGACGGTTTCGGCTCCCATAAAAACTACTTCCCAAGGCCACATATTTGATAGTAAGGTTTTCATGATCGTTTTTATCTTGTCAGACTATCACCAGGCTCATAAACCTACCCATGGAAATACTAACTCAACAACCACTACGAAAGTCTCATCATAATCATTTTTCTCTTGTCAGACTATTACCAGGCTCATTAAACTACCCGTGGAAATACTAACTCAACAACCTCTACGAAAGTCTTCAAATATGGGTGAGCAAGGTCCGTTTTCTCAGACACGCTCGGCTCTCACAACAAAGACCACAAAGGAGATAGTAAGGTTCTCATAATCGTTTTTCTCTTGTCAGACTATCACTAAGCTCATTAAACGATCCGTGGAAATACTAACTCAACAACCTCTACGAAAGCCTGATGAAATGTGAGTGAGCAAGGTCCGTTTTCTCAGACACGGTCGGCTCTCACAACATAAAATTTCAAAAGCCACAACGGAGATTACTCAGGTTCTTACGATCATTTTTCATCCGTCAAACTATCACCAGGTTCGCAAAACTACCCTTGGAAATACCCACAACCTCTACGAAACCTTTATCGATATTAGTGAGTGGGTCTCGTAGTCTCAAACGCTTTCGGCTCCCATGACAACTACTTCCTGAGGCCACATAGGATATTACTCAGGTTCTTATGATCGTTTTTCACCCGTCAAACTATCACCAGGTTCGCAAAACTAACTTTGGAAATACCCACAACCTCTACGAAAGCTTTATCAGATATTAGTGAGTGGATCTCGTAGTCTCAAACGATTTCGGCTTCCATGACAAATACTTCCTGAGGCCACATAGGACATTAGTCTGGTTCTTATGATCGTTTTCCACCCGTCAAACTATCACCAGGTTCGCAAAACTACCCTTGGAAATACCCACAACCTCTACGAAAGCTTTATCAGATATTAGTGAGTGGATCTCGTAGTCTCAAACGCTTTCGACTCCCATGACAACTACTTCCTGAGGCCACATAGGATATTAGTCTGGTTCTTATGATCGTTTTCCACCCGTCAAACTATCACCAGGTTCGCATAACTACCTTTGGAAATACCCACAAACTCTACGAAAGCTTTATCAGATATTAGTGAGTGGGTCTCGTAGTCTCAAACGCTTTCGGCTCCTATAAAAACTACTTCCTGAGGCCACCTACGATATTGGTCTGGTTCTCTTCAGCGTTTTTCACTTATCAGACGATCACTAGGCTCAAAAAACTACCCATGGAAATTCTCACAATCTTCACGAAAGCCTTATCAAATGTGTCATGCGTGTATTATCAGACACGACATACTTCGAAAGGCCACGAAAGAGATCAGTCAGTTCTTATGAGTGTTTTCTCACATTCCTTGTCATCAACGTTGCCAGATTATCGTACTCAGCCTCCTATGTTTGCCAATTTCCGACCCAAAAACTGCCTCCTCGACCCCAATAACTGCCTTCATATATAGTTATCGTTAAAATGGTTAATTATTAGTGTTTTTTTGTCAATAGCTATGGCTCAGAAACTGGTAAATACGAGGCTCTGAGTACGATAATCTGGCAACGGTGCTTATCATACTACCACTAGGTTCATAAAACTACCAATGTAAATGCCCACAACAACCTCCAATAAAGCCTTGCCAAATGTGCTTGTTATAAGTGTGTGTGTGTTTGTGTGTGTGTGTGTGTGTGTGTGTGTGTGTGTGTGTGTGTGTGTGTGTGTGTGTGTGTGTGTGTGTGTGTGTGTGTGTGTGTGTGTGTGTGTTAGGCCTGAAATGTTTGAGAATAAGTACCTTGAGTCTGCTGATGAATAAAGTAAATGGAGGGAGAATAATACAGACAGGTTTCATGAATAGAGCAGCGGTCTTATTCATTACTCAGTGGATGTTTATGAATAACGAAATGAAGTGTTGAGGAAGGAATGTGGTTGGGTTATGCATGATGGAAAGGAGTTTAGACATGAATAACGAGATGCAGAGGTGAGAAGACAACAAGAGGGTTATGAATGATGAAAATGAGTTTAGGCTTATGAATAGATATGAAGAGGAAACAGACATATTGTTTTTCATGATGTAAATGATTTCAAGTATGATATGATTTGCCGAAAGGTGAATATCATAACATAACATATGGAAAAAAGGGAGATATTTAGAAAAGTGAGTATAGGTGGAAAAAAAAAAGATAAAAGGGATAGATTAATAAAACCGAAAGTAGTGTCCCAGTATAGGATGAAAAGGATAAATTAAGAAAGAAATACGCGACTTAAGTTTGAAACAATAGAGAACAATGGATAAAAATGATAAATTATGAAATAACTATTGGTAAAATAAATTGAACATTGAAATGACCGCCCATCAGCCTCCCATTTATTAACTCATCAACGAAACGAAGTAAACGTAATCGGCCTCAAAAAAAGGGAAACGAATATAGAGATAAAACACGAGTGAAAAATAAAGAAATTGTTCGTTAGAGAAAATTTTAATGAATAACAAAATGACGTGCTTATGAATAACGAAGAGAAACAAACGAAACGAAATAAACATAATCGGCCTAAAAAAAAAGGGAAACAAATATAGAGACAAAACACGAGTGAAAAAGAAAGAAATTGTTCGTTAGAGAAAATTTTAATGAATAACAAAATGACGTCTTTATGAATAACGAAGAGAAACAAACAAAACGAAGTAAACGTAATCGGCCTCAAAAAAAGGGAAACAAATATAGAGACAAAACACGAGTGAAAAATAAAGAAATTGTTCGTTAGAGAAAATTTTAATGAATAACAAAATGACGTCCTTGTGAATAACGAAGAGAAATAAACGAAACGAAATAAACATAATCGGCCTAAAAAAAAAAGGGAAACGAATATAGAGACAAAACACAAGTGAAAAATAAAGAAATTATTCGTTAGAGAAAATTTTAATGAATAACAAAATGACGTCTTTATGAATAACGAAGAGAAACAAACAAAACGAAATAAACATAATCGGCCTAAAAAAAAAAAAAGGGAAACAAATATAGAGACAAAACACGAGTGAAAAAGAAAGAAATTGTTCGTTAGAGAAAATTTTGATGAATAACAGAATGACGTCGTTATGAATAGCGAAGAGAAACAAAGACACAAACACAATAAACCTCAAAAGGGAGACAAATATATATAGACTAAAAACGAGTAGAAAAAATAGTAGAATTTGTTCGTTACTTAATATTGCAATGAATAACGGAATGTTGTCATTATGAATAAAGAAGAAAAATGAAAGAAAGAAAAGCAATAGGCCTCAAAAGGGAGACAAATATATACACTAAAAAAACGAGTAGAAAAAATAGAAGAATTTGTTCGTTACTTAATATTGCAATGAAGAACGGAATGTCGTCCTTATGAATAAAGAAGAAAAAATGAAAGAAAGAAAAGCAATAGGCCTCAAAAGGGAAGCAAATATAGAGACAAAAGAAAAGGAGTAGAAAAAAAGGGAATTTGTTCGTCGCTTAATATAGCAATGAATAACCGAGTCTCGTGGTATGAATAACGGCGAAATAATGAAAAAAAGAGACCTCAAAAGAGAAACAAATAGATGGACTGAAAAACGAGTAGAAAAAAAAAAGAAAATTTGTTCGTCACTTAATATTTCAATGAATAACCGAGTCTCGTGGTATGAATAACGGCGAAAAAATGAAAAAAAAAAAAAAAACGAGACCTCAAAAGGGAAACAAATATATAGACTAAAAAAACAAGTAGAAAAAAGAGAGACAATTTGTTCGTTACTTAATATTTCAATGAATAACCGAGCATCGTGATATGAATAACGACGAAAAACGAAAAAAAAAACTAAAGTGAAACAAATATCAAAACTTCAAATCGAGTAGAAAAAAAGTTTAATTTATTCGTCACTTAATATTGCAATGAATAGCTGAGTGTCGTGATATGAATAACTGAACGCGGCGGTGAATGTATGAATAACGCGTTGAATAAGAGACAGCCGAGGGGGGAGAGTGGGGGGGGCGAGGCAACAGGTGTCTCGTTAATCTATACATCAGTGACAGGTGGAGGAAAATTTTTAAACAGGTGATGATTTAAATTTTTTTTTTTTTTTGTTTGTTTGTTTGTTTGTTTGTTTGTTTTTCCGCGTAAGAACAAACCAGAATAGCGAACGTTTGTGTTATTTTTTTGTTTATTTTACTGTTTTTTTGGTGCACTTCCGTTTTTTATTTATATTTTTTTACGCAATAACAAAAACATTTACTATTTATTCATTTTACTTGTG
>NW_026111867.1:42500-47500 GCF_024679095.1 Eriocheir sinensis | reverse complement strand
TATCTATGTATCTATCTATCTATCTTTCCTCTATATTCCTTCCACCCTTTTCCTTTTCCTTTCCTTCTTCCTTCCTTCTTTCACTCCATCTCCCTCCCCTATCTCTATCCTCGTTTACGTCCCAGTCCTCATATTCTCTCTCTCTCTCTCTCTCTCTCTCTCTCTCTCTCTCTCTCTCTCTCTCTCTCTCTCTCTCTCTCTCTCTCTCTCTCTCTATCTCTCTCTCTCTCTCTCTCTCTCTCTCTCTCTCTCTCTCTCTCTCTCTCTCTCTCTCTCTCTCTCTCTCTCTCTCTCTCTCTCTCTCTCTCTCTCTCTCTCTCTCTCTCTCTCTCTCTCTCTCTCTCTCTCTCTCTCTCTCTCTCTCTCTATCGTACACACAAAGCTTCGCACAAACAAGCTTCCCAACAGTGCTTTCGCTGTCAAGAGAAAAGAAGAGGGGCGAAAAATTCTGTCAAATGCCACTCGTTCGTGAGAGAGAGAGAGAAGAAGAAACAATTAAAGAACAAGAGACAATTTAGTGTTTGAGTCAACCTGCTGCTGGTGGGGTACTCTCTCTCTCTCTCTCTCTCTCTCTCTCTCTCTCTCTCTCTCTCTCTCTCTCTCTCTCTCTCTCTCTCTCTCTCTCTCTCTCTCTCTCTCTCTCTCTCTCTCTCTCTCTCTCTCTCTCTCACGCGAGGTAGTGTTGTAAGAAGCTTTGGTACGGGGGGGGAGGGGGGGGAGGGGTAAAGGTTTGGGTCTAAAGAAGGAAAGAAGGAGTTAGAAAAAGAGAGATAGTTTGATAGAGGAAAAAGAAAGAAAAAGATTGAATTAATGCGAGAGAGAGAGAGAAAAGGGAAGATAAATAGGAAGAAAGAATGAATGATGAAAAGAAAAAAGGAAAGGAGAGGATGAAAGAAAGCATTAGAAAAAGGCAGAGAAAGATTGAAAAACAGAAAGAGATTACTGAAGGATGAAAAAGGATGAAAGAATGAATGAAGGCGTGAGACTGAAGAAAAGAAAGATGGAGGGGAAGGAAATAAGAGAAAAGGAAGAACGAAGGAAGGAATGTAGAAAAAAAACAGAAAAGAAAAAGCCGAAATTGTTAAAAGACCACAAATAGAAAAAATAAAGAATCTGGATATACACTTTTTCCTTCACCACCAGGATTCGAACCCAGGAACCACTTTATCGAGCACCAGTAAGCAAACCACGTAGCCACCGAATCTTAAATACCTTACACCCAGAGTCTTTCCAAAAATAAGTAAAATATCGGAAATGCTCTTTTTTTCTTATTTTTGCGCCGCTGAGATTCGAACCCAAGGAACAATCAGAGCATTAGCGAGGTCAAGTATCCATTCAGCCAACCAGCGCGCCCTTTAGCTGCAGGTCACGTGGTAGAAGAAAGAAAAAAAAGAGTAGTTGAAAAGAGAAAAAAAGAGATGAAACGAATAAAAGAAGCAGAGGAGAGAGGAGAAGAGAAGAGAAAAGGGGAGTAGAGGAAGAAGAGAGGAAAAATATTAGAAAAGAAAAGAGAAACACAGAGAAGGGATAAAAGAGAAGAGTAGAAGATAAAGAGAGAAAAGTTAGTAGATAAGAAAAGAGAGAAACAGAAGAGAAATTGAGGAGAAAAAAAAGAGAAGAAAACTAGTCGATAAGAAAGGAGACAGAGAAGAAAACAGAAGAGAAGACAAGAGAGTAGAAGAAAAAGAAAATAGTAAGAAAGAGAAGAGAAAAGCAGAGAACAGAGAAAAAGAGAAGAGAAACAAAAGAGAAGAAACAGAGAAAGAAGGAATAAAAGAGAAGAGGAGAAGATAAAGAAGAAAATTTGTAGATAAGAGGAAACAGAGAAAAGAAAAAGATAATTAAAAAAGAGAAAAGAAAAAGAGAAGAAAAATAGAAGATCAGGAAGGAGAGACAAAGAAGAGGAAAAAGAAAAGAAAAAATAGAAAAATAAAAATAAAACAGCAAGAAAGAGAAGACATAAGCAGAGAACAGAGAAAAAGAGAAGAGAAAAAAAAAAAAAGAGCAGAGGAAGCTGAGAAAAAGTTGACCTTTCCGACTTTTTGACCTTATGTACCTTCGAATCGGGGTCTTGGCGGCGCGGCTGACCTGCAAACACACTGAGGTCACTGGGAGGGTGGGTATGTGAAGGCTGCCTGACCTTTCTCTCTCTCTCTCTCTCTCTCTCTCTCTCTCTCTCTCTCTCTCTCTCTCTCTCTCTCTCTCTCTCTCTCTCTCTCTCTCTCTCTCTCTCTCTCTCTCTCTCTCTCTCTCTCTCTCTCTCTCTCTTGCATCCCTCTCCTCTCTCCCTCCCTCCCTCTCTCTCCGTCTCTTACTCATTTTCTGCTTCCTCTCTCTCCAGCATACCGTTTCTACTTCTTGTTTTTCCTCCTCTGTTTACCCTTCCTCTCCTTCCTCTCCTTCTTCATCTCTTCCTTATTCCAATCGCCACTCCTTTCTCTCAACATCCTTTTATCTTTTCTTTTCTTCAGCTTCTTCCTCCTCCTCCTCCTTCCTGTTCCCTTCCTGCTCTTCTTTTTCTTCTTCTGATTTTTCTTCTTCTGATTTTTCTGCTTCTTTTTTTTCTTCTTCTTCTTCTTCTTCTTCTTCTTCTTCTTCTCCTTCTTTACTGTCTCGTCAAACCTCAAATCTCTCATTGTCTGTCTTCCTCCTCCTCCTTCTCCTTCTTCTTCTCCGCATCTCTCCTCCTCCTCTTGCTTCTTTCCTCCTCCTCCTCCTCCTCCTCCTCCTCCTTCTCCTCCTCTTCACATTTACCTAGTGTCTGACCCTCACCCACACCCTTTCGTCTCTGCTGACCTCCTCCTCCTCCTCCTCCTCCTTCTCCTTCTCCTCTCATAGGTCAGTAGAGGAAGGGTGTGGCATATTGTTGTTGTTGTTGTTGATATTGCTGATTTTAGGAAAGAGCGAAAGAGAAACATCTAAGTGTGAATGGCTGGCTGTGTGTGTGTGCGTATGTGTGTGTGTGTGTGTGTGTGTGTGTGTGTGTGTGTGTGTGTGTCTGTGTGTGTGTGTCAGAAAGTTCATGATATGCCATTTGGGACTTTTGAAACACACATACACACACACACACACACACACACACACATACACACACCGTTATACCGATAGTTGACCTCAGACCATTGGTAAGGAAGCAAACGGAGGAGGAGGAGGAGGAGGAAGAAGAGGAGGAGGAGGAGGAAGAGGAGGAGGAGAAAGAAAATGAGGAAGATGCTGTGACTCCTATCCAGGCTTGATTTTCTCTCTCTCTCTCTCTCTCTCTCTCTCTCTCTCTCTCTCTCTCTCTCTCTCTCTCTCTCTCTCTCTCTCTCTCTCTCTCTCTCTCTCTCTCTCTCTCTCTCTCTCTCTCTCTCTCTCTCTCTCTCGTCTTCACCTCACGGATGCTGCCTCCTAATTACTTCATATCCTTCTCCTCCTCCTCCTCCTCCTCCTCCTCCTATTGACGAAGAAGGAAGAGGAAGAGGTTCAGGAATAAACAAAAACGGAGGAAAAGGAAAAGTCTAAACGTTCATAATTCATTTACAAAGCGAGAGAGAGAGACTCAGAATAAGCTTAAATCTGGGAGCGCATTGGGTAGAGGCAAAAAAAAAAAGAATAATAATAGTAACAAGGTTGTAAAAATTATATATAAATGTTATTCCTCCTTTCCTCCATAAACACATGTCATATAATTTACATGCTTAATAAGGCTGAAGTTGAGGCAGTTTACAGAGTTTACACCACATATACACATGTTCTCTCTCTCTCTCTCTCTCTCTCTCTCTCTCTCTCTCTCTCTCTCTCTCTCTCTCTCTCTCTCTCTCTCTCTCTCTCTCTCTCTCTCTCTCTCTCTCTCTCTCTCTCTCTCTCTCTCACACACACACACACACACACATCAGTTTACGGAGATGCAGAAACTTGACAAACTTGTGGTCGCGCCGTTTTAGAGAGAGAGAAAGAAGAAAGAAGACCATGTGAATGTTGTTGGGTGATTGACGTCATTTCTCCTCCTCTTCCTCCTCCGCCGCGCCACGAAGATGATACCATCACTGAGGACGAAGCCCTATGAAGAACGACTCGAGCGACTCAACCTCTTCACGTTGGAAAAGAGACGCCTGCGGGGAGACATGATACAAGTCTTTAAGTACCTGAACAAGCTCAGCAACGTTGATCACTCCAAACTCTTCACGCTACAAACTAACCTGAGAACAAGAAACAACGGAAAAACAATTCAAGCAAAGCGATGCAATACCGACATCGGCAGGAGTTATTTCTCAAATAGAGTTGTTCGCCACTGGAACAGCCTTCCTGCAGAAGTGGTTAGCGCAGAGACCATCAACTCTTTCAAGAAACGCATTGATCGCCACTTTGCTGCAACGGGTGTGAACTGAACGTTCCCAAGAGTAGGTACACAAGTGCTTTAATCCTTCCCTGCAAGCCACTCCTATGGCAAACGGATTGATTAAATCACTGAACGCAGGCAGCCTAGTAATGAGCCAACAGGCTTTCTGCTGCCTGCTAGTCCATGTTTCCATGTTTCCTCCTCCTCCTCCTCCTCATTTTTCCTATTTTTCCTTTACTCTCGCTTTCTCTTTCCTCTCCTTTGCTATCCTGATGTCCTTGATTTTTGTGTGCATATATGTATGTATGTATGACTCTCTCTCTCTCTCTCTCTCTCTCTCTCTCTCTCTCTCTCTCTCTCTCTCTCTCTCTCTCTCTCTCTCTCTCTCTCTCTCTCTCTCTCTCTCTCTCTCTCTCTCTCTCTCTCTCTCTCTCTCTCTCTCTCTCTCTCTCTCTCTCTCTCTCTCTCTCTCTCTCTCTCAGCATTTCCTTCTCGATACAATTCTGTCAATAAATTATAACTTGGAAGAGGAGGAGGAGGAGGAGGAGGAGGAGGAGGAGGAGGAAAGGAAAAGAAGGAGGGGAGAAGGAGGAGATGAAGAGGAGACAGGTTTTGATATTAATGGCACTCCTTCCCATGTATCACCGTGTGTGTGTGTGTGTGTGTGTGTGTGTGTGTG
>NW_026111867.1:35000-40000 GCF_024679095.1 Eriocheir sinensis | reverse complement strand
TCATCCCTATATATTTTTGCACTTGTTATATTTCATCCCTATATATTTTTTTTTTTGCACTTGTTAAAATTCATCCCTATATTTTTTTGCACTTGTTAAATTTCGTCCCTATATTATTTTTTGCACTTGTTATATTTCATCCCTATATTTTGGAGGGCATTTGTTATTTTTCATCACCATATCTTTTTGCACTTGTTAAATTTCATCCCTATATTTTTTTGGCACTTGTTATATTTCATCCCTCTATTTTTTCCTTTATTTGCTATTTTTCTTCTTTTTAGTTACATTTTCCTCTGACAAAAGATTTCTATTCATTGTTTTCTCTTTTTTTCTGTTTCTCTTCCCTTGCCGTTTCCTCCTCTTTCCTCCCATTACCCTCTTCCTCTTCTCTTCCTTCCTCCCTTCTTCTCTCTACCTCCACATACTTTTTTTTTCCTCCTTGAACTCCAATTTTCCTCCACCTTAGCATTTAAACCTTTCTCTGCGCCTCCCTCCTCTTCCTCCTCCTCCGCATTGAGAAATTAGAGCAAGGTCCGTTTTCTTTTGGTAAGGTGAGCTTGTGAAAGTTATTTTTAAGGGGAAGTTATTGTAAATTATAATAGTAGTACCAGGTAGTAGTAGTAGTAGTAGTAGTAGTAGTAGTAGTAGTGGTAGTGGTAGTAGTGGTAGTAGCACTTATAAAGAAGAAAGAAAAGAAAATGAAAAAAGTAAAGGATAAACAAAAGAAAAAAGGAAAAACAAAAGAAAAAAGAAAAGCAAGAAAAAACAAAAGGAAACAAAAAAAAAGTAACAATGAAAAAGCGACTCAAGGGATTAAAGGGAAACAAAATTATGTGTGTGCAGGGCAAACAGAGAGAGAGAGAGAGAGAGAGAGAGAGAGAGAGAGAGAGAGAGAGAGAGAGAGAGAGAGAGAGAGAGAGGGTCGGTTGAATCACAGAAGCGACCAATGACCTACTAACTCTCCTCCTCTTCTCCCCTCCCTCTTCCTCCTCCTCCTCCTCCTCCTCCTCCTACTGTTTGCCTAAGGGGTGAGTCCCGGTTTGAAGTCTGGCAGTGAAGCAGTCTCGTCCCTCTCTCGAAGCTTTGAGCGAACCATTTGAAGCACTGACCCTCACACACCTCTCTCTCTCTCTCTCTCTCTCTCTCTCTCTCTCTCTCTCTCTCTCTCTCTCTCTCTCTCTCTCTCTCTCTCTCTCTCTCTCTCTCTCTCTCTCTCTCTCTCTCTCTCTCTGTGATTCACCCTTCCTCTTTTGATACTTTTCCTGTCTTCTCTCTTTTTTCCTTTCTTTTATTTTTATCTTTTTCTGTCACTCCTCGCTTTCCCTTCCTCCCTCCTCCTCTCTTCCTCTTCTTCCCTTTGCAACGTGTGTGTGTGTGTGTGTGTGTATGTGTGTGTATGCGTTACGGGTGCTGGATCAGGTGAAGTACAAAGTGAAGCAGTTTCAAACGCACTCTCAAAGCAGGGAATTAATCAGTCTGAAACGATACCTCTCTCCCTCCCTCCCTCTCTCTCTCTCTCTCTCCTCTCTTTCCCTACCTACCTTCTCTCCCCCTCTCTCTCCCCTTTCCCTTTTTTTCTGTTTCTTTCTTTCCTCCTCTCACCCTCTCTCTCTCCCCTTTTTACTTCTGATCACTCTTTTTTTTTTCATTTTCTCTTTAAACTTTTCCTCCTCTCCGTGTTCTCGCGTGGAAAATAACAATCAGTGTAAAAGTATAATATTTTTTAGCACCGAATCCTTCCCAGTGTTTTTTTTTTTTGTTTGTTTGTTTGTTTGTTAGAAGCTTGTGAGGGAAACGAAGTGAAGCAAAGAAACACCACATTTGAGGAGGGGGCCACTCTCTCTCTCTCTCTCTCTCTCTCTCTCTCTCTCTCTCTCTCTCTCTCTCTCTCTCTCTCTCTCTCTCTCTCTCTCTCTCTCTCTCTCTCTCTCTCTCTCTCTCTCTCTCTCTCTCTCTAAGTTACCGATCCCCCCTTCTCCCTATCTTCTTATTTAACTCCCTTTTCTCTTTCCTCCCTTCTTTGATCTCCCTTTCTTTTTCTTCTATTCGATTTCTCTCCCTGTTTTCTTTTGCTCCCTTATTTTAACCTCCCTTTCTTTTCTTCCCTTCCCTTTCTCTTCCGTTCTTTTTCTTCCTCTTTCTGACCTCTGACCTTTTTCCTTTCTCTTTTTTATTTTCCTTCATTCCTTAACATCCCTTTCTTTTTTCTATCCTTCATTTTTCTCTTCCTTTCTTCTTTTCCTCCATTATTTTCCCTCCCTTTCTTTTTTCACCCTTCCATTCTCTTCCTCTCTCCTTTTTCTTCATTCTTTAACCTCCCTTTCTCTTTCTACGCTTCCTTTTCTATTCCTCTTTTATTTCGCTCCTTAATTTAATCTCCCTTTTCTTCCTGCCTTCTTTCAACTCCCTTACTTTTCCTCCCTTTTTCTTCCTCATTCTGTCCCACCTTGTTCTCTCATTCTTTCCTTCCTTCGTTTCCTTCCTTTCTTCTTCCCTCCTTTACTCGGCTCTCTCTTCTCTCTCTCACTCTCTCTACTCCTCCACCTTCTACTCCTCCTCCATCCACCCTTTCCTCCTCCTCCCTCCTCCACTCCTTCCTCCTCCTCTTCCGCCTCGTTTTCTCCACCTAAAGACAGGAATATTTGCACTTCTACATCCACATTGATCTTGTTTTTTTTCTTGTTTTTTTTTTGCATTTCTTTGCATCTCTCTCTCTCTCTCTCTCTCTCTCTCTCTCTCTCTCTCTCTCTCTCTCACTCTCTCTCTCTCTCTCTCTCTCTCTCTCTCTCTCTCTCTCTCTCTCTCTCTCTCTCTCTCTCTTGAAACGAGAGAGAGAAGAAGAAGAAACCTTGAAAGATTTTCGAGTTTTCATTTCCTTTATTTCTTTTATTTATCTTTTATAATACGATATTGTTTTTGGTGCTGTGTTTCCTTTGTGAATGGTGATAGTGGTGATGGTGGAGGTGGTGGTGGTGGTGGAGGTGGTGATACAGGTGAGGGGGGGGGGGATGGTGGTTGGGGTGAATAGGGCAGTGTGTGTTCGTGTGTGTGTGTGTGGGGGTGTGTGTGTGTGTGTGTGTGGGTACATACAGGGACGTGTCTGACGACTTGGGGTAAGCTGTGTTTGTGTGTGCGTGACTACGTGTGCATATTCAAGTGGCACACACACACACACACACATACACACACACACACACACACACACACACACACACACACACACACACGCAGGCACTATAACAATAATGTCGGAGAGGGGCCTTACACACACACACACACACACACACACACACACACACACACACACACACACACAAACACACACACTTAAGACTCCCCCCCCCCCCCCTCGTCACACGCACTAATCACCTGTTCTAATTAGGCGCCTGAGAACTGCATACCTGTGTGCTTATGGCCATTTAAACTCTTCCTCCTCCTCCTCCACCTCCTCCTCCTCCTCCTCCTGCTTATCCTCTTCCTCCTTTCTCTTCATTTCCTCGTAATGTTATTGGCAATTAAGTCTTCACCTCCTTGTCACTTAAACCAACCTCCTAACTGCCATTACCTCCTCCTCCTCCTCCTCCTCCTCCTCCTCCTCCTCCTCCTCCTCTTCCTCCTGTTGCTGCTAATTCTCTTCCTCCTCCTTCCTTCCCTACTCCTCTTATTCCTCTTGCCTCTTATTCTCTCTCTTTGCTGTCGTCCTCTTTTTTTTGTGGTCGCAGTCCTTTTCTCTTTCTATTTCATCCACTTCTTTTTCTATTTCATCCACTTCTTTTTCTTTTTCTGGTTTCTCCCTTTCTCTTTTTCGTTCTCCTCTTCATTCTTTCTTCTTTTCGTCTTCTTTTTCATCACCGTCGTCGTCTTTCTCCTCCGCTTCTTCGTCGCCTTTCTTTTTTCATGTATTTTCCTCTCCTCTCTCCTATTCCGCTTGCCTCTTATTTTCTCTTCTCCTTTTCCTCGTTTTACTTTTTCTTCTTCCCTTGTCATCGCTGCCACCCTCCGTCTCCTCTGTTTCTTCCTTATTCTTATTCTTCGTTTTCTGTTACTTCTTCTTTGACCTTTTCCTCTTCCTCCTCCTCCTTCTCTTTCTCCTTCACCTTTTGTACTTGTTGTTTCTTATTCTCTTCCTCCTCTTCCTTCTCCTTATTGTTCTTTTTCTTATCTTTCTCCTGTCTTATTGTTATTCATTTTATTCTTCAATCTTTTCTCCTCCTCCTCTTCCTCCTGTTTCTATTTCTGCTTATTCTCCTCCTTCTCTTCATTATTTTCCTCTTCCTTCTCATCACTGTCCCCCTCTTTCTCTTTTTATTTCTTCCTTTTCTTCTTTTCTTATTATTATCACTATTATCATACATTATATTATTCATTATCTTCAACCTCCTCCACCTCCACCTCCTCCTCCTCCACCTCCACCTCCTCCTCCGGGTTAAACACACACACATTTCCGCCCCGGCTTCTCCTCCTCACACCTGTCCGCTGCCACCTCCACCTCCTCCTCCTCCTCCTCTTCCTCTTCCTCTTCCTCCTCCTCACACCTGTCAGCCGCCGCCTCCGTTACCTGAGTGCATTGTCGCCGCCTTGCCTTCGTTGTTGTTGTTGTTGTTGTTGGTGGTGGTGGTGGTGGTTGTGGTGATGTAATATTTTTTTTTTTATGTTGATTCTGATTCCTTCGTCTGTATTTCCTCCGGCCAATGACTTGACCTCTTTCAATAGGAGTGTATCAAGACGCCTCTCCACCCGAAATTGACCTCCCTTTTGGCCACTTTGCACTTTTCTCTTTTGTTGGAGGAGCGATTAGCGGGTTTTTTTCCTTCACTCTCTTTTTGTTTCCCTTGAGCTGCTTCCTGTGCTGTGAAAAAAAATAGTATAAATGTTTTTTTTTTGTTGTTGTTGTTGCTGCTTTTGTTTCTCTTTCTGTTGTTGTGAAGGTAGAAGTTATTTTCGTTGTTGCTGTTTTTGTCGTTGATGTTGTTGCTGTTGTCGTGGTGGTGTAGATTAGG
>NW_026111867.1:20000-27500 GCF_024679095.1 Eriocheir sinensis | reverse complement strand
GACGTTAGAGATGAGTACATACAGCTACAGCAGTCCTACCTTGAAAACACATTGAATCAAACTCATTGGCAACAGTCACTAAACAGAAGTAAAAATTCGTAAACTAAAAACAATACTTTAGAATGACTCATGACAGATTACACACATAACCAACAATAAAGTCAGTTCCCAACCGAGCATAATTGAAAACACACAAAGACACAAACTCAACTATGTAAAATATTTTTTTTTCGTCTCTACCTTTCCTTCCTGCTGTAAATACGCCTACATACAGCCTGTGCCTAGGAGGAGTGACCTCTCTAATCCTTCAAACTACTGTCCTATGGTTTACTTTTGTCTAATTAAGGCTTTTGAGACAATCATTAACCGGAAGACTCTTAAGCTGTGAACGACAGACTTTGATCGCCAGTATTGGGCGTTCAACTGGTGATCTTGCTTTTTAACGACTCTTGAGGTCATTCTCTTAGCCGTTTCGGAAACTTTAGCTGTTGCCTTAGACATCTCGGAAGTTTTTGACAGAGTCTGGCAAAATCATTGCTTTTCAAACTACTCTCCTACGGATTCTATCCCTCTCTCTGTATTTTCATTTCCAGTTTCCTTTCTAGCCGATCTATCTCTGCTGTGGTAGACGGTCAATGTTCTTCCTTAACCTACCAACAGTAGTGTTTCGCAGTTCTCTGTGCTTTATCTCAGACTCTCTTCCTGTTGTTCACTGATGATCTTTCCAACACAAACTGTTATATCCACTCCTACGTCGATGGCTCTACTTTTGCCTTACTCAATATTTTTTGACAAAAGACCACTCCCAACAGGAACTACATGATTCTAGGCTGGTGGCCGCAGAACGTTTAACCTCAGACCTTACCATCATTTTACGATTGGGAAGGAAGAACTTGATGTCCTTCTACGCCTCAAAAACTCAATTTCTCCACCTCTCAACTCGACACAATCTTCCAAACACCTATCCCCTATTCTTCGAAAACACTTATCTGTCACCTTCTACAATAAACATCCTCGGTCAATCCTTAACTTAATATCTCAACTGGAAAACTCCTATCTTCTCTCTACTTAGTCAGCTTTCTCGAGGTTGGGCGTTCTGTATCGTCTCCGCCGGTTATTTCCCTCTCCCAGACCCTCTCCATATACAGGGGCCTTGTCCGCCCTCGTATGGAGTATGCATCTCATTGTGGGGAGGCTTTACATACACCTCTCTTGGACAGAGTGGAGTCTAAAGTTATTCGTCTCATCAACTTCTCTCCTCTTACAGACAGTCTTCTGTCTCTTAAATTCCGCCGCCATTTTGCATTTTCTTTATATTTTCTATCGATATTTTCATGCTGACTGCTCTTCTGAGCTTGCTAATTGCATGCCTCCCCCCCTTCCGTGGCCCCGCTGCACGCGACTTTCTACTGACTCATCCCAGTACTGTCCAAATCCCTTATGCAGGAGTTAACCAACATTTTCGGTCTTTCATACCTTACACTGGTGCTCTTTGGAACAGTCTTCTTCGTTTGTATTTCCTCCTGCCTAAGATTTGACCTCTTTCTAGAAGGAGAGTATTGAGACACCTCTCCACCGAAGTTGACTTCTCTTTTGGCCATTCATCTATACACTTTTATAAGAACAACGATTAGCGTGCTTTTGTTTACTTAGTTTTATGCCCTTGAGCAACGGAACCACACCATTAAGAAGTCGTTACAAAGGCAATCCCACCCCCTCATCAAGTTAAGCGACATACGAATTAATTGGCTCCCCGGCAATGGAACCCTTCAAATAAGTCAAAGAAAAGCCGAATGTCATCGTCTTCACCACACCAAGTCATAAAAACAATGCACATCGACCCATAAGCATGCTCCACCAAACCACTACTCACCGAATCCCGGTGGAGGTGGAGGAATGACACGGCACCGGAGGAGGTGAAGTACATCCCGCCACGCCCATCCTCACCTCGTAGTCCAGCATGGTCCTCGCGTCAACGTAGTGTTGGCGAGTCTCCCCCAACTTCTCCTTCAATTGCGCCAACTGTCCCATACATATACATTTCACCATTTTTTCAAAGAATTTGAAAGTTCCTATGAGAAACATTTAAATATATAACAACATAAACACGATAAATATAACCATCACAATACAGAAAGTGATTTTGTTGTTGTACAGATTCTTTCTGTTTACGTCAAATGCCACAAAGTGAAACAGGGGTCCGAGGAGCTTGAAGAAGCTGAAATAAAACAATGTTTTAAATAATTTGACCTTTTTGTATTCCAGGGACAATCGGGGATTTGCTTCATTATGCCAAAAGAGCTGTTAAATATCATCTATAACTACTATTACAACTTCTTATATTGGTAATTCCGCTGCCTGCATCATTATTCTTCCTTCTGCTCCTCCTTCTGCTGCTCCTCCTACTCCTCCTCCTCCCTTTACCACTACTACTACTACTACTACTACTACTCCTACAAATAACTGATTGCTTTATTGATTGACTACTGCCATTACAATATTACAGCCACACATCCGCCATTTACTTGCTCATCTCAGTGAAGGCGTTGACGTGAGCCTGCAGAGGCACCTCCCCGTTGGCTCCCGGGTAAAAGCCATCACGGGCACCTCTAGAGTCCACCACCATCTCCTTCCTATCTTCCTCTTTATCGTCCTTTCCTCATTATCTTCGTTTCCTTCCCTCTGCTACCGCAACGCATTCCTTAGGCTCCATGCCCTGGAAGGGAGGGAGGAGGAGGAAACTAAGTGAATAGGTGGGTAGGAAGGTAGGTAGGTAGGTAGGGAGGAGGTAGGTAGGTGAGGTAGGGAGGAGGGAGGGAGGGAGGAGAGGTAGATAGGTGAGTAGGTGAGGTAGGGAGGGAGGGAGGAAGGGAGCAAAGCCCGGGGATCCCTCCGGGTGAGTCTCCATGCAGGCCCCCTTCCCAACCCGAGAACCTCCCAGCAGAATCTATCGACATGCTCCAGTCACGAACTCCGTGGGCGTCCCCTTGGCCTCTTCCACTCAGGATTGTCTCTTACAGAAACAACCCCGATGAGCAGGATCAGCTTTTGGGTAGCATGCCATGTGCCCGTATAGCCGGAGTTGGCGTTGACTGACTATGCAAGTAAAATATGTCGAATCAGTCTCACGGATTAGTCGCCGGTTTGACACAAAGTCATTCCAGCGATATCCCATGATTCTGCGTAGACATTTATTATCAAAGGCATCAATCCGCCTCTCTAAGTCCCCATTTAGCCTTCATGTCTCACAACCAAAAGAGTAAGACAGGTTCTGAGGGACTTGAAGACCCGGATCTTTGTCCTGTTGCACAGGTATAGACAACACAATATACTCGTGTTGAGAAGTCCATAACACCCTGAGCCAGGCCAATCCGTCGTAAGACTTCCTGGCCAGACTCTGATTTGTTTTGAACTACTCTTCAAAGTTAATTGAAACTTTCTGAGATTTCAACGTCCTCGCCACACCAATGAACAGTCTTTACTGTTTCATCTAGCAAGCCTTCAAACAACTGTGCCTTGGTCTTGGCCCAGGAGACCAAAAGTCCATGGGGTCGCCTCCTCGTGCAGTGCCTCGAAACTCATTGCCAGAACGTCCAGCGACTCCGCAAAGATTACTGCATCATCGGCAAAAACAAGGTCACTAATCTTGGTGTTGCCAACAGATGCTCCAATGACTCTGGTCCACAACTCTGCCCAGTACCCAGTCCATACAAGTGTTGAAAAGCGATGGGGCAAGGACACAGCCCTACCTCACTTCCGCATTCACGGGAAAGAAGCTTGACAAGACCCCCCACACTTCACAGCACTCTCTGTCCCAGAATCCAGGCCAGTCAAGCAAACCAATAGTCCTTGCAGGAATCCCACGGAGTCACCAGAAGATCACAGAAGTGCCTCGCGATGCACTGAATCAAACGTTGCCGCCGGTGTACACCCTGATGACCATAGAAGCCACCGACCACAGCCGGTCAACTTCAAAATTTCTAAAAATATCGGGGATGCTCGCGGTCGAAAAATACTGGCGGCTGACCGGCGGTACACCGGCAGTCAACCGCCGGCAACCAGCGGCAAACCGGCGGCAGCCAGCGGTAGACCGCGAATTAGGGAGGAGTGGCATGCGATTAGGCGGCCGGACCCCATTAAACAACACCTGGTGCGACTCATTTCAGCACCTCCTGGAACATGTCCATGCACATTAGGTTTTTCTTCTCTGCATCCATGTTCTCATCCACGTTGCCCCACGTCTCTCTTTTTTATTCTTTTCAAACGTCAATTTCCCAGCAGGTAAACGAGCATCAACAAAATTTGGTCACTAACCACGTCAAATGTAAGAAGTTTAATCTCACGTTCACGAGAGCTGAGGAAAGCCGTGGCGAGATCAGACACATGAATGATCAAAAACACCTGGAGGGGCGTTTATTATACACACCCTTCCCACTGGGTGTGGCAGCGAACGTGTTTGATCGCCGACGTGCTGCAGGGCTGCCCGCGGTAAACCGGCGGCCTACCGTAGGCTGACCTGGTGCAGGCGCCGGTCAGAGAAATCGAAAAATATAATTTTATATGGTCGCCGGTTTACCGGCGGTAAGCCGCCGGTCTGCCTGCGGTACACCGGCGATAAATCGCAGGTGCACCGCCGGTCCCGGGAATATGGCCTATTTTGCCGGCAGTCAGGTCCCGACTGGCTGACCGGGAGTGATCAGGGACAATCGGGACCGTTAAGGCTGGGTTTACACATAGCCGACTTAGCGTCCCGTTCGGTCCCTTTCGGTCCCGACCTAGAAAAGTTTGAGAACGGAATATATTGTGGCCGACAACACCCCGTCTCATGCCGTCATTGGCCTGAACGTGTCCCCACGGCGCCGGACCTCCGACTCACCCCGACTTAGGTCGGAGTCAGGCAGGGGTCTACCTGCGTCAGGTGTGGGTCAGCCGCTGGATATGTTGCACAAACAGTCCTACTTGACAGGCCAAGCGGCGGAAGGACCCAGGCGATACCCATCAAGGCGCTGCTTGACTGCTGGCGATGCGAAGTTGCCACACGGGGTGCGCAATTTTCATGCTGTTTTCATCCCGCCTGACGCCCCCAGACGGGGGTTCACCCTCGCCTGGCGGCGTCTGACCCCGTCTGACGGCGTTCTAATCCCGTTCTATGCCGATCCCGACTGGCTTCTCGCCTACCGCCGCTCGGTGGCGACCCCACGCGCCCGCCCACGTTTACCGCCGACCATGGCCACGATGCCACACGTTTTGCACCATTTTCACTAATAGGAACGGAACGGGACAGTACGGGACTCTTAAGTCGGCTATGTGTGTACCCAGTTTTACATGTCACTTTGGTGTGAAAGCACCGTGCCGCATGCCACATGCCACTTACTTCCTGTCATTTGCCACATTCCACTTTGGTGTGATAGCTCCGTTATTAAAGTTGGTGTACTGATACATTCATCAGAGGCATGTTTCAGACCTCAGTCACTCACCAACTTAGTAACTAGTCAACAGTTCCTTTTCACTAACCTAGCAACACCAACAACGAGAGAGATGGGGGTGGGTGGGCAATACACCCATAAAAAATAATAAAAACAAAACTGTCCATCTACCACTGCAAGGCCAGCCGTGCAGTGGTGAATTCTTACCAGGTGTCAATTAGGGGTTGTACCTCTTCCCAGTATGTGTGTGTGTGTGTGTGTGTGTGTGTGTGTGTGTGTGTGTGTGTGTGTGTGTGTTTACAGCATGCAGGATCCATCACTTCTGAGCTCCGACCTCAGTCAGGGAGGGAACTGGTTAGCGACCGCAGAGTGTACCACATGGTCAGACCATGGTGAAATACACACACACACACACACACACACACACACACACACACACGCTGCCAGGCTTCACGGTCTGACAGCGGCGGTTCGAGCCCGCTCAGGCCGGATTCTTCCGTTGACTAGGGTGGTTACTGTCCCCTTGAGCAAGGGGATGGGTGCGTGGTGTGTGCGGTCCTGTAGTACCCATAGATCGACGACAGAGCACTTGCTCATGTCGGGAGGGTACCTGCTGGCGATTACGAGTCCAACACGTGATTAGGCCGTGGTGACCAATTACACACACACACGTGCGAGTCATTATAGTAAACAACAGTATGTATGTGCGACACTCAGTCAAGGAGAGAAAATTGTTTTACAGATTAAAAAAAGAACAAAGCTCGCCCGAAAACATTAGACTCTATAATGATGCCAGGCGACGAGTAAACAGTGTACGTACGTCAGGCAAAGCGTAGATATGAAGAAACTATTACAGCCAACTGTAAAAATAATCCGAAATCCTTCTTCAGTTACATAAACAACAGACAGGCTATCAGAAGTGGAATAGGACCCTTAACAAACAGCGACGGTGCACTAGTGACTGACAGCCAACACTTTGCAAACCTATTAAACAATTACTTTTTCCTCGGTGTTCAATACTGACAGTCCTCCACCACTACCAACACCAGTACAAATGTAAATCCCGAGCATGCATTGCTAACTTTGAAATAAAACCCGATGAAGTCCTTAAAGCCCTCCAATCACTTAAAACAAATA
Organism: Eriocheir sinensis; assembly: GCF_024679095.1. NCBI lineage: Eukaryota > Metazoa > Arthropoda > Malacostraca > Decapoda > Varunidae > Eriocheir > Eriocheir sinensis. Next base: position 20,937 of record NW_026111867.1, on the reverse strand, counting down.
AAAGTTCTGGACCTGACAAAGTATATCCAACTCAGCTCAAAGAAACAAAGAGCGAAATACTCTCCTCCCTCACAACCGTATTCAATATGTCCTTGCGACAAGGCATCGTCCCTTCGGATTGGAAAAAGGCTGACGTGACACCGATTTTTAGGAAAGGAGACGAAAAAGTACCAGGTAATTACAGGCCCATTAGTCTAACCTCGGTTGTAGGTAAGCTACTTGAGGGTATAATTAGAGACAAAATTGTGAGTTACCTTGAAAGCCACTCATTAATTGGGGACTCACAACATGGCTTCGAAACAAAAGATCCTGCCTATCAAACCTATTAACCTTTTATAACGACCTCTTCACTGTTTATGACGTAGCAAATCACTGAACGTAGTCTATCTTGATTTCAGAAAGCGTTTGATAAAGTCACATCGCAAATTACTTTACAAATTAAAAGCAAATAGGTATTGACGGTCATGTAGACCAATGGATCGTGAATTGGTTGAGCAACAGACAACAAAGAGTAGTGATTGACGGATTTAACTCAGAGTGGGCGCCGGTTACTGGTGGCGTCCCTCAGGGCTCGGTTCTTGGCCCAGTGCTCTTCATTATTTACATCAACGACGTGGATGTTGGACTCAATAATCGCATTACTAAATTTGCAGACGACACAAGGATTGGTAACTCAGTTCTCACTGACGAAGACAGGCAAAGCCTCCAAGAGGATTTGCACAAAATTTCAGCTTGGTCGGATAATGGGAGATGCCCTTTAACGTAGACAAGTGACAGGTCCTTCAAGTTGGAACGAGAAATAAAGTTCGATTACGAAATGCGCGGCGTTAAACTCAAAAGCGTTCAATGCGTCAGGACTTGGGGTCAAAACCGCGTCAAACCTAAAATTCTCACAGCAATGCATCGGTGCAGCAAATAAAGCGAACAGAATGTTGGG
>NW_026111867.1:5000-15000 GCF_024679095.1 Eriocheir sinensis | reverse complement strand
CACACCTCTACTCACCAAATCCCCGGTGGAGATGGAGGAAGGACACAGCACCGGAGGGAGGTGACGTACATCCCGCCACGCCCATCTTCACCTAGTAGTCCAGCATGGTCCTCACGTCAACGTAGTGTTGGCGAGTCTCCCCCGCCAACTTCTCCTTCAGTTGCGATAACTGCCCACACATATATATTTCACCATTTTTTCTATATAATTCGAAAGTCTATTATGAGCAAAAGTATCTATCTATCTATCTATCTATCTATCTATATCTATCTATCTATCTATCTATCTATCTATATCTATATCTATATCTATATCTATCTATCTATCTATCTATCATCTATCTATATCTATATATATATATATATATATATATATATATATATATATATATATATATATATATATATATATATATATAGAATATTATATAAAGATAAATATAACAATGAACATACTGAAAGCGACTTTGTTATTGTACGGGTTACCTTTCTGGTGACGTCATATATCACAAAATGGAACAGGGGTCCGAGAACCTTGAAGAACCTGAAATGGGACGATGCATTATTTCATCCTTCAGTTTCTCGGGAGGCGGTGGCCGAGTGGTCAGGGTGCGGGCGTGGTGAGCCCGAAGACCTTGGTTTGAGTCTCATTGATGCACACTGACAATTTTCAACCATCGCCGAGTTGCGTAAGATTACCCACATGCTGCCGGTCTTTAATCGACCTTAACTACGGCGGCTTTGTTCAAGAGGAGCACCGGGGGGGTTAACATGGGCCAAACAAGAGTCATACATCACGGCAGCCACTATAAATGAAATTCGCTTGTCCCACTAACGGGCTGGGGTCACGCAAGAGACCCTTCAAGAAAGACTACCAATAAGCAGCACCTAAAGGGAAAGAAATCGGCAACTAGCTTAATAATGCTAAAGGTGCTGTTAAACCATTATAACTAATATTGCGCCGAGCGTCACTAAGATCCAAACGGTACCGGTACTAGCGGCAATGCTCAGTGCCGAGTGATCATGAGTCTTCTCGGCACCCGGTACCGGTACCTGGTGCCGAGAAGAATCGATTCAACCGGCACCCGGTACCGGTACCTGGTGCCGAGAAAAATCTATTCAGCCGGCACCCGGTACCGGTACCTGGTGACAGGAAGACTCATGATCACTCGGCACTAAGCATTGCCGCTAGTACCTAATACCATTTGGATCTTAATGACGCTTATCATCGCCATGCGGTTTGGGCCCTGTAGAGACGCTTTAAGCCTAATTGAATGTTGTGTTCACTGCTGAGTCACGGCCTCGCTGACTGTCTCCCAAGTTCCCACCATTTTGTCCTGTTTTTCGTTTCCATCACAGCTCCTTGAATGCCTCAAAAACTCAATTTCTCCATCTATCAGCTCGACGCAATCTTCCAAACACCTATCCCCTATTCTTCGACAACACTCAGCTGTCACCTTCTTCTACTCGTTCACTAAACATTCTCGGTCTATCCTTAACTCAAAATCTTAACATGAATTTTCATCTCTTCTGCAACTAAATCATCTTCCTCGAGGATGGGCATTCTGAATCGTTTCCGGCAGTTCTTCTCCCCGCACCGATGCTGTCCATATAAGGGCCTTGTCCTTCCTCGTATGGAATATGCATCTCATAATGGGGGGCTCACAAATACAGCCCAACTATACAGAGTGGAGTCAAAGGCTTCGTCTCATCAACTCTCCTCCTGTTACTATTATAACAGTTTTCTAACTCATATGCCGCCGCGATGTTGCATCTTTTTCTATCTTCTATTGATATTTTCATGCCGACTGCTCTTTTGAACTTGTAACTGCGTGCCTCCCCCCTCCCGCGGCCCCGCTGCACTCGACACTCGACTCATGCTCACCCCTATACTGTCCAAATCCTTTACACAAGGGTTAACCAGCATTTCCATTCTTTCATTCACTGCATGGTAAACTCTGAAACACCCTCCGTCTGTATTTCCTCTTGCCTATAACTCGACTTCTCTCAAGAGTAGAGTATCAAGACACCTCCATCCAAATTGACCTCTCTTTGGCCATTTTTACTTTATCTCTTGAATGAGCAGTAATGAGCTGTCTTTTCTCAACAGTGTGTTTTTTGTTGCCCTTGAGCTGCTTCCTTTCCTGTAAAAAAAATGTCTAAGGCAGAAAAAGAATTTAATAAGTCCGCTAATCACTGCTCATATAAAAATAAATAGAGGAGTTGCCAAAAGATAGATCAATTTCGGATGGAGAGGTGTATTGCTCCTTTTCTCTTAAAGGAGGTCAAGTCGTAGGCAGGAGGAAATACTGACGAAAGAAGTTGTTCAGAGTTGCCAGTAAAGGATGAAAAATGAAGATGCTGGTTAACCGTGCATAAGGATTTGAACAGTACAGGGATGAGCAAGAGAGAAAGTCGAGTGCAGCGGGGCTGAAAGTGAGGAATCAATTAGCAAGTTCAGAAGAGCAGTCCATGAAAATATCGGTAAGATAGAAAAAAACGTAACACTGCAGCGGAATTTAAGAGACTTAAGAGACTGTCAATAAGAGGAGGAGTTGATGAGACGAAGAGCCTGAACTCTCTTTGTCCAAGAGAGCTGTGTGTGGATTCCTCCCACATGATATGCATACTCCATACGAGGGCGGACAGACCCTGTGTATGTACAACATTTGGGAAGAGGAAGAGAATTGGCTTACACGATACAGAACGCCCAACCTCGAGGAAGCTGATATAGTAAGAAAGGAGAGGTGAAGTTTCCAGTTAAGAGTTGTAGTTAATAGTAGACCGAGCATGCTTAATGCAGAAGGTGACAGATGAGTGTTGTCGAAATAGAGATAGGTGTTTGAAAATAATCGAGTTGATAGGTGGAAAATTGAGTTTTGAGGCGCTGAAGGACACCAAGTTGTTCCTACCCCAGTCAGAAATCATAGCAAGGTCTGAAGATAAGTATTCTGCACCCCCCAGTCTAGAGTCTTGTAATTCATGTTGGAAGGGTCTTCTGTTGAAAGAAATTGAATAAGGCAGAGTAGAGTCATCGGCGTACGAGTGGAGAGGACAGTCTGTTGTGGAAAGATCATTGATGAGCAGCAGAAAGAGAGTGGAAGATAGGACAGAGCCTTGTGGGACACCACTGTTGATAAGTTTAGGAGAAGAACAGTGCCCGTTAACAACAGCATAGATCGTCCGGAAAGGAAACTGGAGATAAAAGTACAGAAAGGGATAAAATCCGTAGGAGGGTAGTTTAGACTAGAGATGGCTTCCCCGCCTGTGATGCATCAGTTGTGAGGCGGAAGCGGCACGCGAGTTGCATGCGAAAAAATTCAGGACTGAGCATGAGCGAGGAGGCCACGTCTCGTGATTGGTGGAGCGTTGCCCCGCCCCTCCCCTTCCGCTGGCGCCTTCCTCAAGGTAGGCATAGTCTGTTTCACCAAGATTTTACAGGCCACGCCACCTCATGCTCTAAAATTTTCACTGCAAGTGGTAGCCAATCAAAGTGCTGGAAAAGTTTTACCTGCTTGGCCCAGGAAGCTTGTCCTGCGCTCACACTGCCTCACAGTGCATGTGATGCATAAAAAAATATGTTAACACTTCAAAATCACTATGAAATATTAACGCAATTTCATCATTGAACATCTACAATTCCTAAACTGTCAAATATTATGATGAGACAAAAAACATAGTCATAAGAGTATACTGTTAACTTGAATATAGATAGAAATATCAACTTGTTTTTATCGTATAATTAAAATATCTTCATTCATCACATGATAACTACGACAAAAACTAATTAGTCGTCTTGTATTACAGAATGAATGTTATAGCTAATGACTCAAGGATGGCAATGCTACTAAGAAATCACAGGTAGGCCTTGTAGTATTCCAGATAGTATTAGAAAACTAAGAACATAGCAAAGAGTCGTGACGCCAGCCGCCAAGGCGGAAGCAAACTGACGGGTTCTGCGCGGTGATTAGCTGCTGTAGAGTTAATCAAAACCAAGAGAGAAAAAGAGGAGGCGTCGCCGCCTGTAATATCTTGGTGAAACAGATAAATGGTTAACGTTAAGTTAGGCTGGGTTAGTATATTAGTTAGGGGAGCCGAGGGGGTGATGCCCCCCGTTACGTAGGTTACGTTAAGTTAGGCTAGGCTAGTTTAGATAGGGGGTCGAAGGGGGCGAAACAACCCCGTTAGGAGGGTCGGGGGAGCGAAGGTCCCTGTTAGGTAGATTACTTTTGGTAAGGTTAGGTTAGTGAAATTTACAAAATAATTTATTTATATTCGCCAGAGGAAGATGAAAGTCGGGGCAACGCTCAACCAATTACGAGACGTGGCTTCCTCGCGCATGCGCAGTCCTGAATCCTTTCTCATGTAACTTGCCTGCTTGCAGGCGCAGCCATATGAGGCAGGGGCGTATCAGCTGGACGAGATGTTGAATGGCAAAATTTTCAACGCCTTCCACCACTACTTGTAAGAATTTGAAAGCATGACATCATTGTGTGACTTGTATGCCTTCTCTTTTCTTGCATGAAGGGAATATTTACCCATAAGTCCCCATTGATGCATTCCTATGAATCACTGGATGGAGTGTTGTAGAATATTATCGTTGAATGCGTTTTAATTTGCCAACAATTTTCATTATATCGTCATGAATAATATACAGCATTCAGATAGTTTTGGTGTAAACAATATATTGACCATTACAACTTGATATGTTGCTAATTTGGTACAGAAAAATGTCATAAGCCTCGCTGAACTCTAAAGGTACGCAGGTTTGCAGCTGACATAGGTTCCACGACAGCCACCAGGTGGTAGATCGAGCATGCTGCAAGACCCATTGCCGTTGCCCTGCATCATTATTATACCTCTCCTCCTCCTCCTCCTCTTCTTCCTGCTGCTACTCTGCTGCTGCTACTGCTAGTACTGCTACTACCGCTAGTACGATTACTACCACTACTTCTACTACTACTACAACTACTAACTACTACTATTACTCAGTCAGCGCTGACCTTCCTTGGGTTCACACGTGACTTTGCCCCGCTGCTGTGTGGTGCCAACTCGCTCTTTCCTCTGTTTTCCTCTGCTTTCGCGGTGTGAGGCGTTCTGTGCTTCTGTGTAACTGCTGCTGTACTGAAGGACTACATAACCTGGAGGATTACCTGCTTCTACTACAGACCGCTATGTTCTGATTTAGTATTTACTAGTTAGATAGTGATCCACAGTTACTCCTAGGACAAGTGTATTAAGCTTCCCACATCTGCACTAAATTCAACACTCTTTCACGCCAACCCAGTGCTACACGGTTTTATATTGCTTCTGTGTTTTTATATTGTTTTTGTGTTTTCTTCTCCTTCTATTATTAGGATACTTTACTGTGCTGTGATAATAGGACCACGTGAATCAGGCGCGCCAAGCTACGTTAATTTCTAAGTCCACACAAAACACTAGATAATCCACTTTCCGCGCAAACCTAGTGAACACAGTTATTATCTTCTTTACGTAACTGATTTTTCAGTATATTAATATTGGCCTATGTTTTGTCTTGGTGGGTAGAAAAAAACGCGCCTTTTACAGGGAGACACACCCTTTTCCCCAGGAATTGACCTGACTGCGACCTCACAGCAGCTGTGGTTTGTTTTCCTAGATACACATTTTTGACCTGACGACCTCACCGCAGCTGTTGGTTTGTTTTCCTAGATACACATTTTTGACCTGACGACCTCACAGCAGCTGTTGGTTTGTTTTCCTAGATACACATTTTTGACCTGACGACCTTCACCGCAGCTGCGTGCTTTGTTATCGTCTTAACGCGCCTAATTGTTTCTGTCTTGCCTCGCCCATATCTTCACCATGGCGTCCCTCAGCGTTGTTCTGGGTGTGGCCTTCGCATGGCCAAGCAGTACTTTCTTTCCAAGGACGTTTGTAGGTTCTGCGTTAAGACTCAGAAGGATGATCAGAGGATCATAGAGTTAGAGAATAGGGTTACGACTCTCGCCGCCCAGGTACACTTACTGGTTAGTGCAGCAGCAAAGCCCCGCCTCCTCCTCCTCCCTTCCTCTTCTTCCTCGTCCCTCCTCCCCTCCTCTTCCTCTTCTTCCTCGTCCTCCTCCCTCTAGTATTGTCTTCAACCACACAGCAGCCCTCCCATCCTCCTCCTCCTCCTCCCTCGACCATCTCCGATCTCCCCACTTCCCACCCCTCCTTCTCTTCTTCCTCCTCTTCCTCCTCCTCCTCCTCCTCCTTCCTCCTCCGTCCCCTCTCCCCTCCCCCCCCCCCTCCTCCTCCTCCTCCTCTCCTTTCCTCCTCCTTGTCCTCCGCCTCTGCTCGTCCTCCTCCCACACCTGTCCTTCACCTCCTTCCCCCTCCTCCTCTCCTCGTCCGTCCCTCCCTCCCCACCTCACTCTCCCTTTCACCCTACTCCTCCTTCCTCCTCCTCCTCCTCCTCCTCCTCCTCCCCCGCCTCCTCCTCCGCCTCAAATTCCTCGCCGTCCTCTTCCGTCCCCTCCCCTCTTCCCGCCCTCTCCCCTCCTCCTCCTCCTCTCCCTCTTTCTCCTCCTTGTCCCTCCGCCTCCTGGCTCGTCCCTCCCTCCAACACCTGTCCTTACCTTCCCTTTCCCCTCTTCCTCCTCCCTCTCCTCGTCCATTCCTCCCTCCACCACCTCACCCTCCCTTTCTCCTTCTTCCTCTTCCTCCTCCTCCCCCTTTCCACCTTCCACCTCTTCCACAATTTCTCCTCGTTCTTCACAGCAGGTCCCTCCCCTCCCTTCCCGCTCTCCCTCCCCTTCACCCACCCCTCCTGGCCCCTTCCGACCGTCAGGTTCTTGTTGTTGGTGATAGTCAGGTTCGTTATGTTGACAGGTATTTTGCTCCAAGGATAAGAACAGGACGAGGTGTGTTTCCCAGGGGCAGGGGTGGGCCATATCAGACAGGGATTGAGGCGTGTATGGCAAGCGAGGATCGAACCCCATTGTCTTTCTCAGCTGTGGCGGAAACGACGTTTCTCAAAAGCAAGCGAGGACCTTCTTCGGCGTTTTAGGGAATTGTTAGGTAGGAAACGGGACGCTGGTGGGTCGCCAGTAGTGTGTGGCGTCCTGCCGAGGAGGGGCGTTGGCGATGGATGGCTGTCCAGGGCGATAGCAGTGAACAGCAGACTTGCTGAGCACTGCGAGCGTTGACAATTGGGACCTCTTCTTTGGCAACGACGCCCTCTACGCCTGTGATGGGATACAGTTGACGTTCAAGAGTGTTGAGGCTCACGCAGACTCCCTTAAGCTAGCACTTTATACCCTGAGGGATTTTTTAGTATAGGCGAAGGGGGGAGGAGTAATGGGAGCAATGGAGGAGTAATGGGAGGACATCTAGCTCATAATATAACCAGGCAGCTTAGAAGTAATTCTGGAGGAGTAACGGCGGACGGGCTAAGAATTTTCTATACTAACAGCAGGAGCCTTGGAAACAAGATAGACTTACTAAGGGGTGAAGCTTGTTCAGAAAATTTTGACATAATAGCGATCACTGAGACATGGATAGACTTTGCAAATAGAAATTTTAGGTCAGAATTTGATCTAACGGGTTATCAGATGTTTCACAAAGACAGAAGGGGCAGAAAGGGAGGTGGAGTTGCGCTATATGTTAAAGACACACTTAAATGTTTAGTTAACAATTCAGTCAAAACTAACATGGTTTCAGAATCGGTTTGGGTAGACGTTTACAAAGGGAAAGAAAAACTAAATCTAGGAGTTCTGTACAGGCCACCCAACCTTAACAGGTAGGACACGAGTATATTACTACAGGAGATTGGCAGGGCGAGTAGGAGTAGAAATGTCTGCGTAATGGGGACTTTAATTATAGGAATATAGACTCAAAGATCTAGTGGGTGACCTGGAAGCCGAGGACTTTCTTGAAGTTATACAAGATAATTTCCTTGGCAGGTAGTTACTGAGCCTACTAGAGGAGATAACATATTAGACTTAGTCCTAACCAATAATGGGAACTTGCTACGTGAGTTGGAGGTGGGCGGAGAGTTAGGAAATAGTGATCACAGAACGGTTCGTTTTAGGTTAGACTAACAGTAACCCGTGATCCAAACCCAGTGTTAGTGCCAGATTTTAGAAGAGCAAACTACGAGGGCTTCGAAGATATCTTGAAGGGTAAACTGGGATAATTTAGGATTCATGAGGGCCAGAACTGCGGATTGGAGAGCCAGGAGAACCAGGTAGAAATGTCTTACAATAATTTAGTTAGAGTAATAGTAGAGGGCAAGAACAGCATATACCACAGCGAACACTTAGAAAAGAAAACAATGATCCTAAGTGGATGACTGTGGACTAAAACACGAGATTGGGTTAAAGAAGGGAATTTATCAGAAAATAAAGAATGGGAAACACATCTCAGGGGCTGGTACGTCGAACTATCTAGATTAGTTAAGAAAAACACCAGGATAGCAAAAAGAACTATGAGATCAAAGTAGCAAATGAGGCGAAAAGTAATCCTAAGGGCTTCTTTCAGATGTATAGAACAAAACACGGGAGAAAATTGGACCATGAAATCAAACACAGGGAGCTAGTAGAAAATTACGAAAATATGAGCACATTGTTGAACGACTACTTCCTTTCAGTATTCACACAGGAGGATCGAACGACTATACCGGAAAGAGTTCAGGTGTACGAGGGCGGGGATGGCGATAAATTGAGGGATATAATCATTACCAGGCAAGTAGTTCAGGATGAGATAGATAAGCTTAAGAAGAACAAGTCGCCAGGTCCTGACGGGATATTTCCGAGGGTATTAAAGGAGCTAGGTGATATAATCAGTGACCCACTAACCGACATCTTTAAGATGTCGGTAAATACTGGCTATGTGCCGAGCCTATGGAAAGTAGCTAATGTGACGCCGATTTCCAAAAGGGGGACAGGTCAGTTGTTTCAAACTATCGCCCAATTAGCTTAACATCGGTTATAGGGAAGATGCTGGAGTCCATAATAGCCAGGAACATTCAGGAGCATTTAGAAACATAGCTTAATTCACGACTCACAGCATGGGTTCCAAAGGTAGGTCATGCCTCAACAATCTCTTGTCCTTCTACAATAATGTATTTGAGGCGGAAGATTGATATGAAAATTATGATGTAATTTATCTTGATTTAGTAAAGCGTTTGACAAAGTTCCCCACCAACGACTGTTGCTTAGATTACAGGCTCACGGAGTAGAGGGTAAAGTTTTGAACTGGGTCAAGGTGTGGATTAGCAATAGGAAGCAAAGAGTGCAAATCAATGATAAAAGATCTGATCAGATGTGTTACGAGTGGGGTCCACAAGGTTCGGTATTAGGTCCACTTTTGTTTATTATTTATATCAATGACTTAGACACAGGAATTAGTAGTGATGTTAGTAAATTTGCAGATGATACCAAGATCGGTAGAGTAATTGAGTCGGATCAGGACGCTAGTATTCTCCAAGGTGAACTCAACAGATTATATGACTGGGCGGATAAATGGCAGATGGAGTTCAATGTAGGGAAGTGCAGTATTCTGAGTGTAGGAACAACCCCTCACATAACTATTGCTTAAATGACACTCTCATAAGTAGGTCTGGGTGCGAGGGATTTAGGGGTCTTAGTGAGCTCTGATCTCCGTCCAAGGGCACAATGCATTCAAGCTAGAAATCGAGCTAATAGGGTACTGGATTTATTTCAAGGAGCGTAGCAACAGAAGCCCCAAGTCTTCCTCAAACTATATTTAGCATTAGTTAGACCTCATCTTGACTATGCGGTTCAGTTCTGGTCACCCTACTATAGAATGGATATCAAAATGTTAGAATCGGTGCCGAGGAGGAGGACTAAGATGATTCAGGGTTGAGAAACTTGCCATGAGGAAAAGACTCAAACAGTTAAACTTGCATTCTCTAGAAAGGCGAAGGGTGCGTGGAGACATGATCGAGGTTTATAAATGGATGAAGGGCTTTAATAAGGGAGACATTCATAAGGTTTTGTTGGTAAGAGAACCGGGTA
>NW_026111866.1:242500-313089 GCF_024679095.1 Eriocheir sinensis | reverse complement strand
CTATTTCCTTAGTTTCCCATTTAAAGGTAAAGAAAATATAAGTGGTAGAATCAGTGAGCTAGCATTAGAATTGGGGTATATGAGTCGTGGGTTCAGGTATTTGATTTAATTCAGTTCTTTATTGTCTTTAGGATCGGAAACCATATTGGGATGTAATGAATCGAGTTTTGCGTTACATTTATATTTTTTTTCATTTTAATGTTAATAGAAAAAGTGAGACAAGTTGATGTTTTAGTCGTTTTTGTTCGTTTTTTTCGTATTTGCTTTACTTATATATTTTTTTTCTTAATTTAATGGCCAAAGAAAAAGTAACCAGTGAAGATAATATAATAATCGTTTTTGTTCATGTTATTTTTCTATCAATCGAATTTGCTTTACATATATTTTTTTTTGTAATTGTTTTTCCTCTTAATTCCATGGTTAAAAAAAAGGTTACTAGTAGATATATTTTTTTAATCATTATTGTTACACACACCTTTCTTTTATTCATGTGTTTTATTTTCCGCGGCCAAATTATAATGCCTTTTAATCTTCCTCTTCTACGATCTCTTAGAAACGTCTTGCATTACACGCCACGTCTTATTTCGCTATGCCATTCTTTCTTTCGTTATTAGGTTTTCCATTTGCTGTCTATTTTTTTAATTTTCTGTTGTAGCGTTTTTTTTCCGGCTTCATAGTTAAAGAAAAAAAAAACGGATAGAGATGTATTTGATCATGTTTGTTACCTGTATTTTTCTTTATTTTCCGTTCAATTGTTATCCTTTTTTTTTCTCCGAGCTTCATAGTTAAAGAAAAAAAATATCAGTTCCACATATAGTAAAGATGTATTTAATCGCGTTTGTTACCCGTATTTTTTGTTTTTCTGTTCCATCGTTATACTTTTCCTTTCCTTTTTCTCGGAGCTTCATAGTTAAAGAAAAAAAATATAAGTACCATATAGAGTTGTATTTAATCGTGTTTTTTACCCGTATTTTTTATTTTTCTGTTCCATCGTTATAATTTTCTTTTCCTTTTTCTCGGAGCTTCATAGTTAAAGAAAAAAAATATCAGTTCCACATATAGTAAAGATGTATTCAATCGCGTTTGTTACTCGTATTTTCTGTTTTTTCCGCTCCCGGGTTTAAAACGAAGTGTCATTAGCGGTGGGATCAGCGAGCTAATATAGGGAATTAAGGTTTTATTGCGTTTTAATAATGTGGCGATCAGTATTTGTTGAACCGAGAGCTGCCATTAAAGAAATAAAATAAATAAAGAGGAAAAAACAAAACGAAGCTAAATCCTACTTTGATTCTGAAGATGAATAACAAAAATATATACGCCAAAAAAAAAAAAAATCGAAAAGTGCAAAGGCAAAAATTGATTAGAAAAAAAGAAAACTGATTGCGTAAAGAAAGAAAAAAAAGACAAATGATGAAAAGAAAGAAAAAAATGTAAATAGAGATCATAGAACAGTCAGGAGAGTGTATCGTTAGAGAGAGAGAGAGAGAGAGGAAACAAAAATAAATGAAAGCAAATATCGGGCAGCTAAAAATACAAAGTTATCATCTCGTGTGCTATTTCTTTCATGGTGGAGGTGGTGGAGGTGGTGGAGTGTAGTGGAGGAGAGGTTTTTGAAAAGAGGTAGTGGTGGTGGTTATGGTGGTGGTGGTGATTTTGGTAATGGAGATGAATGTGGAGGTGGAAATAGTGGAGATGATTCTGGTGATAGTGGAAGAGACGAAGGAGGTGGTTGTGGAGTTATTCTCAGTGGTGCTTGAGAGTGGTGGAGGTGACAATGTTAGTGGTAAGAGTGGGTATGGTGGTAGTATTTCTAGTCGTGGTGGTAGTGGAGATGATAGTGGTTGTGTAGTGGAGGTGGTGGTGATGAATGTGTTCGTATTGGGGATGGTGTTACCTGTTTCGGTGGTGGTGGTGATGACAGACGCTTTTTGGTGATGTAAATAGCGCCATTAGTGATGATTGTGGTGGTGGTATCAGTATTAATGGTAGGGGTGATGGTGGTTCGTCATGGCAGTGGTAGTGGTGTTGGCTATCGTGGTGTTGCAGTGGTAGTGATGGTAGGTAATGATCGTGGTTCTGTTGCGTTTATGGTACTGACGTCATTACTGATATCCTCCATGGTGGATTGGTTAGCGTGCCTAGCTCCGAATCCGTGGGTCCAGATTCGAATCCCGGTCCGGTCAGTCAGTGTGCAGCTCATCCCGTTCATCCTCCCTTTCGGGCTGGTCGATGAATGGGCACCTGGGGAAACCTGGGGAAGGTAAACTGTGGCCCTGTGTCCTGGGGTAATGGGGCTCCCTCCTACCACAGGCTCAAGGGACCAGTGTGACAGAGATGAGCACTGTGGCCACGCGGAGCTGTAGCCTGTGACCCCAAGTTTACCTCACTGCTGATAGCGGTAGTAGAGGTGCTGGTTAGAACTTATGGGGGTAGTGTTCTGATGGTTGTGGTTAGAAACGATGGTGGTGGTGGTGATGATGGTTAGAAATGATGGTGATGGTCTGATTCTGGTGGTTAGTGATGTTGGTGGTGGTGGTGATGATGGTTAGAAATGATGGTGATGGTCTGATTCTGGTGGTTAGTGATGTTGGTGGTGGTGGTGATGATGGTTAGAAATGATGGTGATGGTCTGATGCTGGTGGTTAGTGATGGTGGTGGTGGTGGTGATGATGGTTAGAAATGATGGTGGTGGTCTGATGCTGGTGGTGGAGATGATGGTTAAAACTGAGGGTGGTGTTCTGATGGTGGTGTTTAGTAATAGTGGTGGTGATGGTGATAGAGATGATGGTTAGAACTGATAGTGGTGTTGTGATGCTGATGGCACGTATTGGTAGGGGCTGCAATGGTGGTGGTGGTGGTGGTGGTGGCGGCGGTGGTAAAGGAAGGTTAAACAGGGCGCTGCCATTACCGGGGAAGGTTTTAATTGTGATTTAGTAGAAGCTTTTAACCCTTTCGATTCACTTAATCTTATTGGAGCTTTATTTGTGTGTGTATGTGTGTGTGTGTGTGTGTGTGTGTGTGTGTGTGTGTGTGTGTGTGTGTGTGTTTGAGAGAGAAAAAAGAGTAAATCGTCCGGCTGTGTTTTCCTATTTCAATTGCATTATTTTTATTTGTTTTTCTCCTCCTCCTCCTCCTCCTCCTCCTCCTCCTCTTCTTTATCCTCCTCTTCCTTTTCCTCTTCTCATTCTTTTCATTCCTTCTTGTTCTTCTTCTTCTTGTTCTTCTTCTTCCTGTTCCTTTTCCTCTTCCTCCTCCTCCTTTTCCTCTTCTTTTTTTTCTCTTATTCTTATTTTCCTGTGTGTGTGTGTGTGTGTGTGTGTGTGTGTGTGTGTGTGTGTGTGTGTGTGTGTGTGTGTGTGTGTGTGTGTGTGACTCATTAGTTCGAAACGTTGTTGTTTAAGTTGAGTTCTCTCCATCTATCTTACTTTCTTTTTGTCTTTCTCTCCGGTGTTTTCTTCCTCCCTCTCTCGGTCGTTAGCATCTTGTCTTTTTTTTCTTTTTTTCTTTTTCCAAACTTTCATTTTTCATTTCTTTCCTGGTTTCGTTTTCTCGTGTGTCTGTGTTTGTCTCTTCTTTCCTTTTTTTTTCTTTTTTCAAAACTTATTTCTTATTTCCTCTCCTTGTTTCACTTTCATTCTGTTTTCTCTGTCTTTCTTTTTCCTAATTCCACACCTTTTATTTTCTGTTTTCTTTCATACTTGCTTTGTTTATTTCGGTTACCATTTATTATTTTCTTCCTTCTTTCCTTCTTCCTTTCCTTCCTTCATTCCTTCATTCATTCATATTTTTCTTCCTTTCCATCTTCCTTCCTTCTTTCTTTTTCTTTCTTTTTTGGATTTTCTTTCGTTCTTTCTTTTACTCCCTTCCTTATTTTTTTTCCTTTCTTTTTTTCATTCCTTTTGTTTACACTCATTTATCATCAATTTTTCATTCATATTTCTGTCCGTCGCCAACACACACACACACACACACACACACACACGCTATTGATTGGTTATTGTTTTCCTATTTGTTTCTTTCTTTCGATCAGTACATCAATGAGAGATAGATGTGTGTGTGTGTGTGTGTGTGTGTGTGTGTGTGTGTGTGTGTGTGTGGAGAGAAGAGTTTGTGTGGATATTTCTCTTTCTTTCCTTTTCCTCCTCTTCCCCTTTTCTTCTCTCTTCTTCATTCTCATATTCCTTCCTCTCCTTCTTTCTCTCTCTCTCTCTCATCATTTTCTTTTCCTTATTTTTCCTGTTCTTCAATTTCTTTTTCTTTTTTTTCTTTTATCTTCTCGTTTTTTTATTTCTTTCTAAATATCTTCTTGTCCTCCTCCTTCTCCTCCTCCTCCTTCTCCTCCTCCTCCTTCTCCTCCTCCTCCTTCTCCTTCTCCTCCTTCTCCTCCTCCTCCTCCTCCTCCTTCGGTATGAGATTGAATATTGTTTGTTCGATGCTGTGGTGTTCCTCTTATGGGATCACACCATTCTCTCTCTCTCTCTCTCTCTCTCTCTCTCTCTCTCTCTCTCTCTCTCTCTCTCTCTCTCTCTCTCTCTCTCTCTCTCTCTCTCTCTCTCTCTCTCTCTCTCTCTCTCTCTCTCTCTCTCTCTCTCTCTCTCTCCTCCTCCTCCTCCTCCTCCTCCTCAAACTTTTATTTCCTCCCCCAGAAAGTCTGTGTTCTGTTCCCTCTGCTTCCTCTCTCTTTCCTGCCTTCTTATATCCACTTTCTATTCCCTCCAGCCCTCTCTCTCTCTCTCTCTCCCTCTCCCTCTCTCTCTCACTCTCCCTCTCTCTCTCCCTCTCCCTCCCTCTCCCTCTCTTCCCATCGCCCTTCCTTTCTCCTTTCCATTTAATTCTTCCTTTATATTTGAAGTTACAAGGATTCCGCCTCCGTGTGTGTGTGTGTGTGTGTGTGTGTGTGTGTGTGTGTGTGTGTGTGTGTGTGTGTGTGTGTGTGTGTGTCTTTTGTTTAAGCCTTAGAGTAGGTACATCATTGTTTTGACGTGTCTGTACATGTTTGCGACTCGTAGTACGTCATCCGTTCATGGGCTAAAAAGGGATCGTGTGGGAAGGCACTTTGTTTTAATACCTAACCTCTCTCTCTCTCTCTCTCTCTCTCTCTCTCTCTCTCTCTCTCTCTCTCTCTCTCTCTCTCTCTCTCTCTCTCTCTCTCTCTCTCTCTCTCTCTCTCCCCCCCCCATGTTGTTAGACTTGAAATATGCTAAAAAGATGGGAATTGACAAGGGTTGGTTGGGATATTATTTACGTTACAGGAATATGTGTGTTCATAGAGAAAATTTTATCCATTACAGTGATTGCTTTCTTTTTTAGTGCTACTGGGATCGATATTAAGGCCAATCCTGTTTAATATATATAACGATGACCTCTCTGGAAAAAAAGTAAAGGATTGTTCCTATTCTAAAATTGCCTATGATTGGAAAAAAAGTAAAAGATTGTTCCTACTCTAAAATTGCCTATGACTGGGAAAAAAGTAAATGCCTATGATTGAAAAAAAAGTAAAAGATTGTTCCTACTCTAAAAATGCCAATGATGGTCTTACTTTCAAACTGGAACATTGGTAAACTACACAAATTGATACAAAATAGAATAAATATACAGGAAGATACATCAATAACAAATATGAATAGACCATTACAAAATATATCAATACAAGAGAAAACAAACATTAACTTATGAAATGAAGACCTGGAACAAATACTGCCTGACATTTATATAGAACACTAAACACACACCAACACAAAATGATATGCAACTCAGATAAAAACACTAACAAAAATTGGCTTAGAACATGGGAAACACTTAAAATGATATATCGCAGAACAAACGCTAACAATAAGGAATAGACAACACAATAAACACTTACGGAAATTGTCATACTGCTCAACAAAGGCAAACAAATTATATAAAAAAAAATAATACACAAAATACTACACAACACATCAAGATAACAGAAGCACTATTACAACGCAAAACACACACAGTTAATATCCAGCACATAACGAACATTAACCAATTTAATATTTACGGTAACACAAAACACTCACTCTTCTTCTTCTTCTTCTTCTTCTTCTTCTTCTTCTTCTTCTTCTTCTTCTTCTTCTTCATCATCTTTAGCTCCTCCCCTATTTCTTTTTTTTTTTCTTTTTCTTCTTTCCTCTTCTTCGTTGATTCTTCTCGTTGATTCTTCTACTTCACCAACAGGATTTACTCTCTCTCAACAGGTATGGTTTCTTTCTGTACTCCAAGACGACTCGGTTTAGCTTTCGGGCCCAGGTGCTCTGATATCCAGCTTCCCTGAAAACCTTACAATGCCGGGAATGCCTCAGTTCAGCCGAGAGTGAGTGTTAAATCTCTGAAGCCCGTTTTCGTTGCTTTATGCTGTTTGGTGGCCACGTGAGCGGGATGGGTACAAAGATTCTGGCACATAGACAAACATAAACCGCATTCAAAATCTAGCAGCCAGTTTGCCGGCCCATCACAGTGAGTTTGTAAGGTTGACCCAAGTTGAAGTTAGATACATGAGAAGAACTACGGTTTGCATAATAAGTTTCTCATTTAACCCTGAGGACTTATTTGCACTTCTATGACAACGATTTAGATATTTTAATTGTACCTATGCTGTATTTTTTTTCGTCTTTCCTTTTGATTTTAACGCTGGATGTTATTTATGTGTTAGGTAATGCGATCACGTCTTGTTGAAGTGTCATTTACGGACAAGTTTTTTATGTTTATTTTTGTTGTTTAATTTTATCATTGTTATAAGGATGTGGATAATAACTACTGTGATTGACTAATATAAACTTTTTTGATATTTCTCTCTCTCTCTCTCTCTCTCTCTCTCTCTCTCTCTCTCTCTCTCTCTCTCTCTCTCTCTCTCTCTCTCTCTCTCTCTCTCTCGGCCCAAGGCGTTCTTAGACAGTGAAAGTAAAGAGAGAGAGAGAGAGAGACTCAAAAGTAAGAAAAATTAACGACGTAGAAAAGATGGATTAAGGGTAGGAGGAGGAGGAGGAGGAGGAGGAGGAGGAGGAGGAAATGAAGAATGGAAATGAAGAATGAAAATGATGAAGACTGTGATGATGATGATGATGATGATGATGATGATGATAGATGACGATGGAGATGATAAAAATAATAATAATAATAATAATAATAATAATAATAATAATAATAATAATAATAATAATAATAATAATAATAGTAATAATAGCAATGCATGACTTAAAAATGTGCAAGGAAAGTTATAAGAGAAAAAGAAGGAATAAGGAAAAGAATGAAAAGAACAAAGAAGTATTAAGTAAAGAAAAGAGAAGAAGAAGAAAAAGAAGAAGAAGCAGAAGAAGAAGAAAAAGAAGAAGAAGAACTAGACGAGGTTAACGAAATAGGATGAAGTGGAAGAAAAACGAAGAAAGAGGAGGATAGAGAGAAAATGAAGAAATTACTGAAGAAAAAGAAGGAAAAGAGAAAAAAAGAAAAAAAAATGAAGAGGAAAACATAAGATGAAGAGGAAGAAAACAGGAATCAGCGAAAAACGAGAAAAATAAACAAAGAAGAAGGAGAAAGAAAAAGAAGAAAATAAAAAAAAGAAATAGGGGAGAAGCTAAAGATGAATAATAATAATAATAATAATAATAATAATAATAATAATAATAATAATAATAATAATAATAATAATAATAATAATAATAATAAAACTACAAGGCAAGAGCCAAGAGCATATTTGTAAGAGTAAGAAAGCTGAGGAGGAGGAGGAGGAGGAGGAGGAGGAGGAGAAGATTGAAGGTAGTGAGAGAGGAGGAGAGGAGGAAGAAGTTGGTTTAGGAGGATAAATGGAGGGAAAAAATTGAATGGGAAATATTACCCGTGACGTAACATTAAGACTTATATCCATTGAAAGAGAGAGAGAGAGAGAGAGAGAGAGAGAGATCATTACCAACGACAAAGTACTGAGAAAATTGTCTGTCTACTACTACTACTACTACTACTACTACTACTGCAATACTTACCCTCACTTTTGCATAATGTACTATCTGGATCGAGGAATATTAAGTCACTTTTTTATTAATAGTTCGTTCAGGAATTTGCTTAATGCCTGATTTTGCGAAGGAGGAGGAGGAGGAGGAGGAGGAGGAGGAGGAGGAGGATAAGAAGAGTAAAAGGAGATGGATGCCGGGAGAGGAAAGAAAGTTGATGGGTGAGAGATGAGAAGAGGAGAAGGAGGAGGAGGAGGAGGAGGAGGAGGATTGTAAGATTAAGGAAGAGAACGAGGAGGAGAAACACAAAAATAAAGAAGAGGATTAGAAAGCGAAGTAAACCTGAGTAAAGAGAGAAAAAGGGTTAGCGAAGGAGGAGGAGGAGGAGGAGGAGGAGGAGGAGGAGGAGGAGGAGGAGGAGTGGTCATGCGTAAAAGAGGAAGACAGGAAATGAGAAATGGTGACAAGAAGAAAATGAAGAAAGAACCGCCACTCGAAATAAAAATAGAGGGAGGAGGAGGAGGAGGAGGAGGAGGAGGAGGAGGAGGAGGAGGAGGAGATAGAACGTATTTTGGCAGTAATTACAGCACTAACATCGTGATCCATCTTCGTCAACGAGAGAAGAAGAGGAAGAGGAGGAGGAGGAGGAGGAAGAAGAGAAAGAGGAGGTGGACGAATGGAAGGAGGAGGAAGAAGAGGAGGTATAGAAGGTAAATATGAAGTGGAGACGAAATGAAAAGAAGAGTAGGAGGATATTAAGAGGAAAGAAGATAAGGAGGAGGAAGAAGAGGAGGAGGAGGAAGAAGAAGAAAAGGAGGAAAAAGTAGACACGAAGGAGAAGAGTGGAAGAAAGTGAAGACAGGAAGAAGAAGAGGAGGAGGAAGCAAGGGAGAATATAAGAATGAAGAGGAAGAGGAGGAGGAGGAAGAAAAGGAGGAAGAGGAGGAGGTAAAGATGAAGTGGACAATAAAGTTAAGAAATGAGTGGGAGGAAATGAAAAGTGGTGTGAGAGGAGGAGGAGGAGGAGGAGGAGGAGGAGGAGGAGGAGGAGGAGAAGGAGGAGGAGGAGGAGGAGGATGAAGCTGAAAACACATCGAAACACCTTCTTCTTCTTCTTCTTCTTCTTCTTCTTCTTCTTCTTCGTCTTCGTCTTCGTCTTCTTCTTCTTCTTCTTCTTCTTCTTCTTCTTCTTCTTCTTCTTCTTCTTCTTCTTATTATTATTATTATTATTATTATTATTATTATTATTATTATTATTATTATTATTATTATTACTATACTTCGATAACGTAGTAGATTCCATTCATTATTTTCTCTTTTGTTTAATTACTTATTTTTTATTACGTTTATGTGAGAGTGAAAGTCCAACAGGTGTGTGTGTGTGTGTGTGTGTGTGTGTGTGTGTGTGTGTGTGTGTGTGTGTGTGTGTGTGTGTGTGTGGATTCAGTTTGGACATGGTCAAAAAACGGTAATTTACTTTATATATAAATTTCATTCGTTTTAAGTTGATTACGATTTATTTGTTTATATTTTCATTTTGTTGTTACGGGTTTTTCTTTTATGAGTGATGTTTTTTAGTCTGTCTCTTCTTGTCTGTTTATCTGTCTGTCTACTTGGCTGTCTGTCTGTCTTCATTTATCTTCGTCTGGTGTTTATCTTATTTTTTCTGTGTCTGTGTTTGTCTGTCTGTCTGTCTCACATTATATTTTGAATCTAACTTCGAATAATTGAATACCCAGTTTCTCCTATGTCTCCTACCTTCCTTCCTTCCTTCCTTCCTTCCTTCCTTCCTTCCTTCCTTTCTTCCTTCCTTCCTTTCTTCCTTCCTTCCCTGTATTCATCCATTTCTACATCCCCTTCTTTCTTTCCTTCCTTCCTTCCTTCCTTCCGTCCCTGTATTCATCCATTTCCACATCCCCTTCTTTCCTTCCTTCCTTCCTTCCTTCCATTTCTCCATCCCTCCTCTCTTCCACCGCCCTTATTCCTTCCCTCCTCTTATCTCTATTCATTCCTCCATATTTATCTCTTCCTCCTTGCTTTCTTCTCTCCATCCCTCTATTTAAACATCTCCCTCTATCTTCCCTCTTCTCTGTATCTCCATTTCTCGTCTTTTCCTTTCTTCCATCTCTTTATTTTTGCGGGTTTTCTTCTTTTCTTTCGTCTATATATCCCGCAATTCTTCTCTATCCTTCCTTCCTTCACGCTTATATATCTATCCTCTCCATTTCCCTCTTCCATCCTTCCTTTCATCTCCATCCTTACATTCATCTCTATTTTTCCTTCATTTCTATACTCAATCATTCCTCAGTCTCCCTTTCCTCCTCCTCTCCATTTATCCATCTCCCTCTTTCCTCTCTTTCATCTCTATCCCTTTCATCTTCCCTCCATTCCTCCATCTCCCTTCCCCCCCCCTTCTCCCCCTCCTTGGCCTGGTTCTGATGTGATATTCGCCTCGTAATAAATATAACGATTGAAAGCTATTCCTCCGTGCTATCATACACACGCCGGAATCATGCCTAATGCTCGCGTGCTGGTGTGTGTGTGTGTGTGTGTGTGTGTGTGTGTGTGTGTGTGTGTGTGTGTGTGTGTGTGTGTGTCTACTTTTTTTTTTCGTTTTTAATCACACAAGTAGATAAAAAAGTAGATAAGGGAAGGAGAGTGATGAAGAAGTTATGGAAGTACAAATAATTGATAAGGTGGTAGATATGGATTTTTACGTTGTTGTTGTTGTTGTTGTTGTTGTTGTTGTTGTTGTTGTTGTTGTTGTAGCTGGTTGCTTTTCGATAGAATTGATTAAACTTCAGGAATGTATAAGTCTTGTTTTCTACTTCGTTATGGAGGAGGGACACACACACACACAAACACACACACACACACCACACACACATACCCCCCCCCCCCCCCACACACACACACATACGCTAAACACTAAATCCATCTATATAGAAGTATCTGTCTATATCAAATCAATGAAACAGTCAATCTATGTGTTAATCACTATTTGTATTTATCAGTAACTATCACTCTTCCTGTGTTTACCTGTCTGTCTGTCTATCTATCTTTCTATCTTTCTCTCTATTTCTCTATCTATCCCTGTGTTTGTCCATCTTGTCTTCCTGGCTCTCTTACAACATTTCTATTTCAATTTCTTTCTGCAAACTGTAAACAAACATACAGGAAATGAATATAATTAGCCTTTTGCATGTGGGTGTGTGTGTGTATGTATATTCCTGTGTGTGTGTGTGTGTGTGTGTGTCTGTGTGCGTGTGCCTGTGCGTGTCTGTAGTCAAGCAGATGCAGGATTACCCACCTGGGGCGTTACCTCTGACAGTTAATTAAGTTACCTGCACAAACTGGCGCGAGGATATTTCAATCTTCCTTTCATTTATTTCGTCTGATGCTACAAAGTGAGAGTGAAAGTGAGAGTTGGAGAGAGAGAGAGTGAGAGAGAGAGAGAGAGAGAGAGAGAGAGAGAGAGAGAGAGAGAGAGAGAGAGAGAGAGAGAGAGAGAGAGAGAGAGAGAGAGAGAGAGAGAGAGAGAGAGAGAGAGAGAGAGAGAGAGAGAACAAAGAGAGAGAAAGAGAGAGAGAGAACAGAGAGAGTATATTGACTAACACGCAGCACAATATCCAAAACCTGCAAATATTGTGAAAAAAGTACTACCAAAATGTCACGTCGAGGTGTTTTCGAAAGTTTTCTTATCAACAAAAGGTCGAATTACGCTTAAACTCGCAACAAAAAGTCCGCCTTGATGTGCTTTTAAAGGGCACAGAAAGTCACGCAGTCCGGGTTAGAAAAGAGTGTGTTTCTATTTGAGGTGCGAGGAGAAGGTGCCTTGAGATTGATTCCAGACGGGCTCGTAAAATGGGTTATATTTGATTGCATATTGTCGGAGAACTTTGATTTTTTACGGTTTTGGGATAGATTCGTGACTGTTGTGAAATGTGATGATAAAGCTGGTATTGCATTTATCAGACTACATTTCTCAGACTGCATTTTTCAGGCTACATTTTTCAGACTACATTTTTCAGACTACATTTTTCAGACTACATTTCTCAGACTGCATTTTTCAGACTACATTTTTCAGACTACATTTCTCAGACTGCATTTTTCAGGCTACATTTTTCAGACTACATTTTTCAGACTACATTTTTCAGACTACATTTTTCAGACTACATTTTTCAGACTACATTTTTCAGACTACATTTTTCAGACTACATTTTTCAGACTACATTTTTCAGACTACATTTTTCAGACTACATTTTTCAGACTACATTTTTCAGACTACATTTTTCAGACTGCATTTTTCAGACTACATTTTTCAGACTACATTTTTCAGACTACATTTTTCAGACTACATTTTTCAGACTACATTTTTCAGACTACATTTTTCAGACTACATTTTTCAGACTACATTTTTCAGACTGCATTTTTCAGACTACATTTTTCAGACTACATTTTTCAGACTACATTTTTCAGACTACATTTTTCAGACTGCATTTTTTTTACCATTTTTTTTCAGAGTATATATCAGACAACATTTATCAGACTATATTTTTTTCAGACTATATATCTTCTGAGTATATATCACACTACATTTTATCAGACTACATTTTTCAGGCTCTATTTCTCAGACTGCATTTTTGTTTTCTATTTTTTTTCAGACTATATATCAGACTACATTTTTCAGACTGTATTTCCTGTGACCTATATATCAAAGTACATTTTTCAGACTATATATCAGACTACATTTTTCAGACTGTATTTCCTGTGACCTATATATCAAAGTACATTTTTCAGACTATATATCAGACTACATTTTTCAGACTTCATTTCTCAGACTGCATTTTTTACTAACTTTTGTTCACACTATATTTCAAACTACATTTTTTGACCATATTTTTTTTAAGACTGTATATCAAAGTACATTTTTTCAGACTATATTATCTTCTGTTGTCCGGTTTCGTTTTTTTCTCATTTTTACTGTTTTGAGGCTTACTCTGTTAAGGTTTGAGAGTTCTGAAATTATAGTCGGTCCAAATTAGCTTGGCCAATTTGCACCGAGAGGCCCCTCCCCCAATCTGGCTAAGCTCCGCCCCCCTTTCACCTGATTGGCTGTTGATGACATTATAGATTGTATCAAAGACACATACCAAATATATATGATTGAGATATTCTAGCTTCTTTCATGATTTAAAAATATTCGAAACTTAATTGAATAGCGACACTCTACTTAAACCATCAATGACATCACATAAGAAACAAAGTACAATCATAATACAGCAAGTTTTCAAGGGAGAACGGGCCCTGCAAAACGAGCACTGAAGGGGATGACAGTAGGCTATCTATAAAGTAATGCACACTTTCCGTCATTATTTCCTACATAGCTCATTCACATAGGCATACCAAATATAATCACATAAAAAATATACTCTATAATAACTGAATACAGGTAGGAATCATTGTATTGAGGAATAAGTTTCGTATCTGTGGCTGTTGCATACAAGCTATACGTCATCAACAACCAATCAGGTGAAACGGGGGCGGAGTTTAGCCAGATTGGGGGAGGGGCTTCTCGGTGCAAACTGACCAAGCTATTTTGGACCGACTATAGTGATCTTTCATTTCAATCATATAGAGTGTCGGAACTTTTTCACTTACCCTTCACTGACTTAATAATTCACGTTGACCATCCAGAGTTTTGATCTCATTTCTATTCTCAATTCTGTTGCCTCGTTTTAACTTTTCCTCCTATGACGTTGGTTATAATCTTTTTAATTAACTTTCGTAGATTACTTTGTTGAATCCGCATTTTAATATTTCATGTGATCCGTGGAAATTAATGTTTGAAAGGCTAGATTATTAGGTGCTTCGTCTAATTTTTATACATTTTTTTTACAACAAAGGAGACAGCTCAAGGGCAAAAAAAAAAGGAAACAAAAATAAAAAAAAGCCCGCTGCTCGCTGCTCCTAAAAAGAATCCTAAGAGGTGACTGAAAGAGGAGTCAATTTCAGGAGGAGAGGTGTCCTGATACATGTTTGTTTTTAATTCCCTTATCTCACAATTTCGCTCCTGTAATAAATCTTAGGGCGTTCGGATGTGTCGTCAGGAGGTGGGGGCAGCGTTGTAAAGTGTTTGCTGTTCATTCCTCACATAGTTGAATATGTCGAACGCAGTACCACTAACGCACATCCTTCCTCAGCTACACAGCTCACTACGACCTCCACGCCAGGACGGAACATTGGGTCGTTGAGGCCTTTCATTTCTGCTGTCCACAACTTTTTTTTTTTTA
This sequence comes from Eriocheir sinensis, assembly GCF_024679095.1. Classification (NCBI taxonomy): domain Eukaryota; kingdom Metazoa; phylum Arthropoda; class Malacostraca; order Decapoda; family Varunidae; genus Eriocheir; species Eriocheir sinensis. The sequence continues at coordinate 298,826 of NW_026111866.1, read as the reverse complement.
CAGAACAGAACAACTCAAGGGCAACAAAAAAGAAGATGTAAAAAATAAAAGCCCGCTAAGTGTTGCTCTCATATAGTGATAAGTATAGAGTGACCAAAAGAGAGGTCAATTTCGGATGGAATTTATATACAGTCCTGGACGCGTGGTGAGATGTGCTTTTGTGACATTGAGCATTCATTATTTGTCTACTAGAATAAGGTATATAGAGTATTCATTATTCTTTCTGAACTGAAATGAAATGTCACGCCAAGGATTGTCGTGCTGTCATACCATTTTTTCGAAGTTCAGTTGACTCGTTAAATTATTCCAGATGAAATCAATATCATGAAAAGTGAAAAGGTCCAACAGGAACACAAATGTATACAGTTTATTAACATCATATTCAGTCATTAATATTCCAACGCATGGCAGAGGCTCTCCACAACATCCTCTGCCGCTTTCTGATATTAGTGTAGTCTACCCTGCTTCGGCAAATGCTATTCTATCATCTCTTCTTCTAGACCTCTGCCTGACCTGACTTCTATACTTTTTGGGTTGCCACTTAACTACTTTGGTTGTCCATGAGTTATCAGTCTACGCATTATTTTATATTACCTGCCGAAGTCATTTTTTTGTTCTTAATCGTAGTTATAATATCTTCAAACCTTTATCTGTTCCCAAATCCTTGATGTTTGCTTCTTATCTTAATTTTCAACCCAACGTTAGAATATCCAACTTTTATCTGTAGCCTAACCATGATGTTCGCTTTTTATCTTAATTTTGAACCCAACGTTTTAGCCTCCATTCTTATTTGTGTGCTTATTAACTTACTAGAATGTAAAATTAATCTTTCCTGAAAACTCTTAGGTGATCGTTTGCCAGATTTCACTACAAGAACCAAAGAGCCCGCAGCAGAGAACACCCACCTCATTCACTGCGTGCATCCCCCGAGACTGTACTTGTTCTAGGGAAATATTGGCAGCACGAATGGGGGAGTCACAGCTGCTTCCGTGTAAAGGGCGCAACTGTATCGATCGGTTCTTCTGTTTCGAGTTTGCGACTAGGGACCTTATTGTCCATCGCTTTTGGCTCACAACAATTATTTTCAAAGACCTCAAAGCAGAGTAATCAGGTTCTAATGGGTGTTTCTCGCATTCATGGTGCAAAGATCTTGTCAAACTATCAGTAGACTCTTAAAACTACCCATGGAAATACCCACAACCTCTGCGAAGGCCTAATCAAATGTGGGTAAACGTGTAAGCCCTGAAATGCTTGATGTTATGGGCCTTAGTAACAGACAGAGGCTTTGATGAGTGCTGTGCTGCCCTCCTGTGTTCAACCTTAGCAATCACCAGTTGTTTCTGTAAGGGAGATATTCAATATGTTTGGTGGGATTTTTTCTTTACTTTCTCCCTTCCTTGATATTTTCTTAAGAGATTGCACTGATTGTTTGTATAAGGAACGTATTCGCTTACTATAGATTTACCTGTTTTTTTTTTTTCAGTGTTCTCTCCCTTGTTCAATAATTTCTTAAAAACGACTGGAATCAAAATTAACTCATGATTAACGTTGGAAATCGGTATATATCTGTGATCCATCGTTCATTTGATTCTAGACGTCACTCAATGATTTTCTCTTCACGGCACGAATCATTTACAACAGAGCACACACCATCATTCTTTTTTACATAGAGAATTTTCAAAAGTCCGCGAGGGAGTGAGAGATAGCTACGCGGGGTGTGTTTCTTGTGTATATATATATCGTGCGCGTGGTATACTGACGGTGAAAGGCGTTGTGTGTTTCATCTGTGTTTTGCAATGGCTCTCGTAATTGCGATGTAGATTCATTGTATCCTTGCAACACTCACTTATTCTTTATTATTGTTGAGGGAGTGTGTGTTGTGTGTCTACAAGTTAACATGTAATGGAAAATGTGTGTGTGTGTGTGTGTGTGTGTGTGTGTGTGTGTGTGTGAGAGAGAGAGAGAGAGAGAGAGAGAGAGAGAGAGAGAGAGAGAGAGAGAGAGAGAGAGAGACAGGTATTTACAGGAAGCATCCTTGATAGACATTTAATCGCAAGACGCACCTGTATGTTTGACGCAAAGTGATTATGGCGTGTTGCAGGAGCGCGCTGAGGCTGACAGGTGCGGGGGTGGTGGTGGTGGTGTTCATAGTGATGTGCTGCGATGGTGACGGTGATTTAGTAATGGTGATGATGGTGATGGTGGTGGTGAGAAGAGGTCAGTGAGTCATCTGTAACGTAAATGCTAAAATAATTGAGAAATACAGTGTTCAGTGAAGTGAAATTGTTATAGTGTGTGTGTGTGTGTGTGTGTGTGTGTGTGTGTGTGTGTGTGTGTGTGTGTGTGTGTTTTGGGTTCGTGAGTTAATTGCATATTACTACAACTACTACTACTACTACTACCACTACCACTACCACCACTATTACTACTACTACTACTACTACTACTACTACTACTACTACTACTACTACTAGAAATCAAACTGCATATAACCACCACTATCTTCACTACCACCACCACCACCTTCACCACCACCACCACTACCACCTCCACTACCACCACCACCACCCCCATCAATAACAAGACTAATAAATTCCTCTCCCTTCTCTCTTTCCCCCGTGTCTCTCTCTCCCCTCAGGTGTCATCCCTCCTCTCCCCCGTCCAAAGGCAGCATCCGGCTTACCTGGGCGGCTTGAGTTACCTGGGCGATGGTAATGGTTTGTAGCAACATTACCTGGACGCCGGCACCTTTAGACTTTTTTTTAGTAGTGTTGTCGTTTTTTATTTCATTTTCTGGGAGGATATGAAATGGATTTATTACTAGACGTCAGCACACACACACACACACACACATACACACACACACACACACACACACACACACACACACACACACATACACACACACACACACACACACACACACACACACACACACACACACTAAGGGAAAAGAGAGAAAAAGAAGAAAAAATAGTGTATTTGTTTTAAAATTTCACACATTTGTATATTTTTCCCTGGAGAGAGAGAGAGAGAGAGAGAGAGAGAGAGAGAGAGAGAGAGAGAGGAGGAGAGAAATCTCTTAGGTAGGAGGAGGAGGAGGGAGGAAGAGGAGAGAGATCATTGAAAGGAAAGAGAGGAAGAGAAGGGTTGAGAAGTTAGGTAGGAGGAGGAGGAGGAGGAGGAGGAGGAGGAGGAGGAGGAGGAAGGAGGGTGGAAAAAAAGTGAATAAATAAGAAGAAAGATTGAATAGAGGAAGCGAGATTAGAATGTAGAGGAAGAGGGTGAAAGGATAATGGAAAAGAAGAGAGTGTTAATGGGAAGTGAGGAGAGGGGAGGGAATGTATGGGGAGGAAAGAGAGGTGGATGGGGAGTTGGTAATGGAATAGAGGAAGGAAAGAAGAGGAGGTATAGTGAAAAAGAGGAGAGGGAAGAGATGGAGGTGGAGGAAGGAAAGAGGGAGAGGGGAGGATATAGAGAGCGAGGTAAGGGAAGAGAAGGGGGAGGAAAAAATGGAGAGGTAGGGGACATTGAATGAGGGAAAAGGTGGAAAGTGAAAAGAGAAGAAAGGGAAAGGGGAAGAGAAGGGAAAGGAGAGGAAAGGAGAGGAAATGAAGGAGGAGGATTGTAGCGTTATAAGAAAAGGAGATGGAGAAACGAAGGGAGTGGACAAGTAGAAGGGTAGAAGAGGAAAGAGAATGAGAAGAGGAAAAGGATGTACAAAGGGAAGGAAAGGGAGAAGACACAGTGAGTGGAAGTGAAAGAAGAAGAAGGGACAGGATGCAAGAAAAGGAAGGGAAGGAAAGGAAAGAAAGGGAAGGGAAGGGAAGGAAAGAAAGGGAAGGAAAGAAAGTGAAGGGAATGAAAGAAAGGGAAGGGAGGGAAGGGAAGGAAAGAAAGGAAAGGGAAGGGAGGGAAGGGAAGGGAAGGAAGGAAAGGAAAGAAAGGGAAGGGAGGGAAGGGAAGGGAAAGGAAGGGAGGAAAGGGAAGGGAAGGGAAGGGAGGGAAGGGGTTTTCAAAGTAATTTTCCTCCTCCTCTTGTTAAATATTGTTGCTCAAATTGTCTTGTTTTCCTGGTTTCCTTGTTTTACGTTTTTTGTGTTGCGTGTACCTGTTTTTTTTTTTTTGTTCTCAGACTTGATTCTTGTTTTCTATTTTGCTTTTTTTTGTATTGGGGAAGTTTTTTTATATTATTTTTTTATTTTTTCTGTATGTTTTGAAGCTTTGTTTTATTTGATGTGTTTTTTCCTCTTCCTACTTTTTTTTTCCTCTCATTTTCCTTCTTTTCCTTCTGTTTCCTTTTTTTTCCTTTTCCTTTCTTTATCTAATGTATGGGAGGGTACTCTGATGCATGGTATGATTTCTCTCTCTCTCTCTCTCTCTCTCTCTCTCTCTCTCTCTCTCTCTCTCTCTCTCTCTCTCTCTCTCTCTCTCTCTCTCTCTCTCTCTCTCTCTCTCTCTCTCTCTCTCTCTCTCTCTCTCTCTCAGCTGATTGCCGATCGATTATTCTTCCTTACCTGTAGTTTGAACACACACACACACACACACGCACACGACCCCCCCTCCCCGACCCCCCCCCCCCACACACGCAGACACATATCCATCACTGGTCCCTTATGCATTTTTCAACACTCCATGCAATTGACTTTCCAACGTTGCATTATTCACGGTCATTCACTAGGCTGGGGGGGGAGGGGGGGAGGGGGTGAAGGAGGAGTAAGGGGGGGAGTCTAGTTGGGAGGTGGTGAGGTGGGGGGAGGGGGGGATAAGTGGGGGAGGGGGTTTATAGGGGGGATATGCAGGGCTGTCAATGCATAATTCACTCACTAATATCCATCAGCTGTAGTAATTCAAACGGGCTGTGTGCATCATGGAACCTCGGGATATTTACGTATGTGTGTGTGTGTGTGTGCGTGTGTGTGTGTGTGTGTGCGTGTGTGTGTGCGTGTGCGTGTGTGTGTGTTGTTTTAGGGAAAGCATCGGGTAATCATTGGAAAACAGATGATCAGGAAAGGGTAAAGTTTGTAAAAGGGAAAGTAATGATTGAACCGATAACAGATTTTGCGACTATTACCACTACGCTTACTACTACTACTACTACTACTACTATTCTACTACTACTACTACTATTACTATTACTACTACTATCATTACTTAACATTTTTGCATTAGTGGGTTATATCAGTTTGTTTGTTTATGCGTCTCTGTTTCTTTCTGCTAGCCTGTTTGTGTTCTGCCTTTTTTTCTTTTTTTTTCTGTGTGTGTTTGTGTCTGTGTTTGTGTGTGTTTGTTTATTCGTCTCTGTTTATCTGTGTGTTTGCTTTTGGTCGGCTTGTTTGCATGGCTTTTTCTCCGTTTGTCTGTTTGTGTGTGCGCGTGTGTGTGTTTAATTTTGTATGTTTGTTTATCTGTCTTTTTTGCCTGTCAGTTTGTGTTTGTCTGTCCGTTTGTGTTTCTGTTAGTCTCTGTCTGTCAGTTTGCTTGCCTCACTTCTTTTGTTGATTTGTGTGTGCGCCTGTCTGTCTGTCTGTCTGTCTGTGTGTTTATCCTTATTTGTCTGTCTGTCATTGTGTGTGTGTCCTGCGGTGTTTGTTTGTCACTCAGTAAATTTGCTTGAGTTCTTTTTTCGTTTTCTGTTTACCCCTGTTTGTGTTTTTGTTTACCTGTCCATGTTTGTTTGTCTAGTGTGTTTGTCCGTCTGCCTGGATTTGTTTTCTCTGGGTCACTGTTTGTTTATATTTCCCAGACTTTTCTTTTTACTTCTCTGTGTGTGTGTGTTTGTACGTTTGTCTGTCTGTATCTCTGTCTATGTGTTTATCTGTGTTTGTCCTTCCGTCTTTCTGTTAGTCTTTGTTTCCCGTCTGTTTTTTTCATTCAAGTTTACCCGTTTTTTATTTGTCTGTCTGTCTGTCTGTCTGTCCGTCTATGTCTGTTTTTTTCATTCAAGTTTACCCGTTTTTTATTTGTCTGTCTGTCTGTCCGTCTGTCTGTCCGTCTATATCTGGGTTTTTATTCAAGTTTACCCGTTGTTTTTATTTGTCTGTCTGTCTGTCCGTCTATGTCTGTTTTTTTCATTCAAGTTTACCCGTTTTTTATTTGCCTGTCTGTGTCCGTCTACGTCTCGGTCCCTCAACCACCACCACCGCCACCGCCACCGCCACCGCCATCGCCACCGCCGCCGCCGCCATCATCAGCTCTCATGGCATCAAACAGCTCTCTGCCCCGCCCTCTCGTCCCCGTATTAACGCACGTCATCGGTTATTCATGTCACTTCGGCAGAAACGATCACTCATGTTCGTCTCGCTCGCGTCACTGTTTGGAAGCGTTCATTATACCGGCTCAAAAAAATATGTACACTAAAAAATATGAGAAAGAGATGAACTCGAAAACTACACACATACACAAAATAGACGCAAAAAAGAGATACATAGAGAAATACACCCCCCAAAAAAACATACATAAAGAAACTGCACACATAAATGGATACACAATAAAAAATACACACATACACACAAAAAAAATAATAAATCCAAAAATATACACAAAAAACGCAAAAATACAGACAAAAATTCACATACCAAAAAAGGGAAAAAATACAAAAAATACACTTACCAAAAAATTCACTAAAGAAAAAAAGAAAAATGATGCTAGTTGGTTGACAGGGAAAGTAGGGAAAGGAAAATAATGGGAAAAAATACATTGGGATTGAGTGGAAAAGTATGGAGGTGAAAGGGGGGGGGGGTGAGTATAGGGGGGAGGCGGAGGAAGGTTATAGGGGGGATTTTTTTTTTTTTGGGGGGGGGGGATAAAGAGGGGAAGGTCATTTTGTACTTAAGGGAAAAAAAGGATGAAGTTTATCGACTAATTATATGTGTGTGTGTGTGTGTGTGTGTGTGTGTGTGTGTGTGTGTGTGTGTGTGTGCGTGTGCGCGTGCGTAATTCAGTTTAAAGTTGCAGAGACGAGTGTGATTTATTTTCTTGTTGTTGTTGTTGTTGTTGTTGTTGTTTGTGGTGGTGGTGGTGGTGGTGGTGATGGTGGTGGTCATCCTTCTCTTCCTTCCTCCTCCTCCTCCTCCTCCTCCTCCTTTTTCTTTCTCTTCTTCTCGTGTTCCTCCTCCCTCTCCTTTTCTACTCCTCCCTGTCTTTCTCCTGTTCCTTCACCTCCTCCTCCTCCTCTTCTTAGTCCGTCCTCTCTTTCTCTCTCTCTCTACCTCCCTCTTCCTCCTCCTCCTCCTCCTCCTCCTTTTTCTTTCTCTTCTTCTCGTGTTCCTCTTCCCTCTCCTTTTCTACTCCTCCCTGTCTTTCTCCTGTTCCTTTACCTCCTCCTCCTCCTCTTCTTACTCCGTCCTCTCTTTCTCTCTCTCTCTACCTCCCTCTTCCTCCTCCTCCTCGTGCCGTAACACCTGCACACACCGCCAATGATTTACGACACGTTCAAAGAGAAAACGAGAGTGGATAAGTTTTCAAGCCAACATTAAGAATTAAGTTTCCAAGGTAACATTGACTGTTCGGAGCGCGGCGGAAGAAGTGTTGGATTACCTCTCCGCCCTCCATGGTTGCTTTTTCAATTGTTGGTGTTATTATCGGTGCTGCGAGTGTTAGCATTGGTACTACGTGTGCTTCTATACTGTATAATTGGTTCTCCCGTACCTTTGAAGCTGTACAGAGGAAGGTTGCTAAAAATGCCGCTCGGTTGAGGTTTCTGCCGCGCGAGAATGAAACTAAACGCCAAGATTTTTATTGCTCGAAGGGGCGAAGTGTGCGTGGGGGCGATTAGAGTTTATAACTGTATATAAGGCCTTAACGAGGGTGATGTTAGTTGGATTCTGATCGTAAAAGTTCAGAGTAGGACGCGTGGGTAGGACTCGTATCTGTTGGTTTAGATTAGATAAATTGAGATGTCCCTAAACTCTTTCTCAAACATCTCTAACCTCCACCATCTTCCTTAACTTCTCCTCTAACCCTTTCCTAAGCTCTTCTGTACATTCCTTCTTAATCTCTTTGCTAACCTATTCTCCTTAGCCTCTTTATATTAGTCACTGACAATAATCCATCTACTGCGAGTGGTTGACTAGTGGCGCAAAATTAACAGCCATCTAGTGAGTGCCGAAACGATAACTAAGTGATTGAATACATTAATAGATAGGAAAGATATGCCCTTAGTGTTAGGTTAATAGGGTCTGCTCCGTATAGGTCGACCCGCCTCTTACAGACTCTATGTTCTTGCGATCTAATATTCTTCATGATTTAGTAACAAGAAGTCCATGTAAATGAGTTTCAAATTGATTTAGTTATGCTTCCACACTCCTGTAGTATATACGCACAGTAAATAATCGTGGTGTTGGTAACATTACATGCAGTCCTTCGGGGCATCGAGTGTTTGGATTACAGTAATAATATCGCTGCCCCGCCGCTCACCGCCACAGTACAACTTATTAATAGCGAATACTGCGTGTAGGCGCTCATCGTCCGCTATGTATGATGGAGGATTAATATGATAATTGCTGTTTTCATTCCCATGCGGCAATTTAACGGTTACTAAACAGTGTTCTTGTCAGTGCATGGGGTGGAATTCTTTTTTTTACAACAAAGGAGACAGCTCAAGGGCACACAAAAAAGGAAACAATAACAAAAAAAGGCCGCTACTCGCTGCTCCTAAAAAGAATCCAAAGAGGTGGCCGAAAGAGGGGTCAAAGGTGGCGGAAAGAGGGGGAATTTTGAGTCAGTGTACCATCAACATTAGTCACAATAACACATGTCCTCCAGTGGATACTTTTAGCAACTACTCAACACAGCACGTCATGTATAAGATTTCCGTTACTCTGTTGATCAGCTGCAAGCCAGGAGTGTTGACATCAGCATTCGTTACTTCTAAAACTACTTCACAACTCTTTTTTTTAATATTTCCGGGACAAGTTTTCCGAATTTTCTGTCGTTACTTCTAAAACTACTTCACAACTCTTTTTTTAATATTTCCGGGACAAGTTTTCCGAGTTTTCTGTTAACTAGCTATCGGCCAGTCTGTGGTAGTCTGTCATACTTGAACCAGTTTTATCATGAACAGTTATATATGCCTGCACACTTTTTCACGCGCGGCGGTTTTAGAAGCCCTTGGACATTTCCCTGGTAGGTCTTTCAAGTATTTTAGTGTCACGCGTGTCGGTGCAACTTTATTTTTGTTTACACCAGGGGAGGCGGTCAAGGGAAAACACACAAACAAAAACGGGAAAATAGGCTCACAAAATACTGCTCCCCAAAATGAAAACTTGTTGAGAATTCTAAGAGATTCTTCAAACCACTTACTCTCAACTTGTATTTTTAACCCTATACTGGAAAATTTTCTGTACAAGTTTTCATATACGCAATTGCCAGTCAGTGCAAGTAATAGTAGTAGTAGAAGTAGTAGTAATAGTAGTCGTAGTAGTAGTTTGAAAGTTACCGATATTACTCGTCTCTGGCACCATCAACATCGGTACCCTTAAAACCACTACCGATATTACTCGTTTCTGGCACCATTAACATCGGTACCCTTAAAACCACTACCGATATTACTCGTTTCTGGCACCATTAACATCGGTACCCACTATACCCTATTAAATATTATCGTTTTCTGGCCATCAACATCGTAAACATAAAAACCACTACCGATATTACTCGTTTCTGGCACCATTAACATCGGTACCCTTAAAACCACTACCGATATTACTCGTTTCTGGCACCATTAACATCGGTACCAACAACTCCTTCCCTTCCTCTGGCCTGTTTGTACTCCCTCGAACACCATCAGTTCTTGCCCGTGCGCGTGCCGGCAGCGAGCGAGGAGGCAGTGTCTGAGGAGCTGTCACGCGCGTCTCTTTAACTGAGCATCGCAAGTAATTCCCCGTCGCCTGGAGCCATCAACGGGGCGAGAACCGGACGAAGGGGGGTGAGGGGGAAGGAAGGGGAGAGGAGGTGATCGGGGGTGCGGAGGGGAGAGAAAAGAGGGGGAGAGGGTGTGGGGACGGATGGGGGAGAGAGAGAGAGGGAGGGATAGAGAGGAGGGAAGGAGGGGGGGAGAGAAAGAGAGGTAGAAGAAGGGGTGGCGAAGAGAGAGAGACGAGAGACGAGAAAGATAAATGAAGGAATAAAGAAAATGAAATAAGAAAACGAAAAAGAAAGACTAAGGAAAATCGAAAGTAAACAGAGAAATAAGAGAGAGAGAAGAATGGGACAAAAGGAAAGAGTAGGAAGAAAGAAGGAAAAAGGAAATAAATAGATAGATAGATAGGAAGATTAGTTAATGGATAAAAGTAAAATGGAAGGAAAAAAAGAAAGAAAAGGAAGGAAACATTTGAAATCATAGTCAGGTAGAGGAAAATATATATGCACATTAGATATTCTTCATTATTAATAAGGTGATTTTTTATATACTTTTTTTTTCCCAGTCTCGTATTTAATCTGTTAATGTATTGTCCTTGTTTCTTTGTGTCGTTCAAGTTTTTTTTTCATTAATATTGCTCTCCTTTTTTTATTTCTTCCCTTTTTCTGTTTTGTGAATATATATACCCTTTGATCTTCCTCCTCTTCCTCCTCTTTTTTGGTCCTCCTCCTTCCTCCTCCTCCTCCTCCCCCTTCTGTTGTTGTTGTTCCTCCTCCTGTTCCTTATCCTCCTTTCTCTCTCTCTCTCTCTCTCTCTCTCTCTCTCTCTCTCTCTCTCTCTCTCTCTCTCTCTCTCTCTCTCTCTCTCTCTCTCTCTCTCTCTCTCTCTCTCTCTCTCTCTCTCTCTCTCTCTCTCTCTCTCTCTCTCTCTCTCTCTCTGTCCTTCGCTTGCTCTTCTTTTTCTCCTATTTCTTCATTTTCTCTAGTGTGTTAAGTTTTCCTCCTCCTCCTCCTCCTCCTCCTCCTCCTCCTCCTCCTCCTCCTCTTCCTCCTTCTTCTCTCCTCCTCCTCCTTCTTCTCCTGTTGCCTCCCCCTCTTTCCTTCATCCTTCTCATCCCCTTTATTTTTTTTAGCATCCTTCGTCCTGTTAACTTTTTACCTTGTTTTTCTTTTTCTCCCTTCCCTCCCTCCTTCCTTCCTTCCTTCATTCATTCATTCCTTCATTCATTCATTCCAACCTTTCTTTCTTTCTCTCTTTCTTGCTTCCTTCCTTCCTTGCTGCTTTCTTTCTCTTCCTTCCTCCCTTCCATCCTTTCTTCCTCCCTTCCTTCCTTCCTTGCTTCAATCATTCCTTCCTTCCTTTCTTCCTTCCTCCGTTGCCACTTCCTCCCTTCCTCCCTTCCTACCTTCCTTCCTTTCTATCTTTTCCTATCTTTTTTCTTCCTTCCTTCCTTCCTTCCTTTCTTTCTTCCTTTCTTCCTCCATTCCCTCCCGGCACGTTCACATCCTCTTTTCCCATCTTTCTTCCATAACTCCTCCTCCTCCTCCTCCTCCTCCTCCTCCTCCTCCTCCTCCCAACACCTCACTTCCAACTTTGCACACACTCACTAATTAAAAGATTTTTTTTCAGAGGTACAAAGGTAAAACTCGTCCTTTTTTTCTTCTTCTCCCACTCCCCTTCCTCCTCCTCCTCCTCCTCTTCCTCCTCCTCTTCTTCCCCCTCTTCCTCCGCAAGTAGGTGAGAGAGAGTGAAATATTAATGTGGAGTAAAGTTGTGGGTACCCGAGGAGGAGGAGGAGGAGGAGGAGGAGGAGGAGGATGGTCGTTTTGGTAGTGATATAAAAACACGAAGAAAGATGAAGAAAGTTGAGTGTTAGGAAGGAGGGGAGGAGGAGGGAGGAGGAGGGAGGGAGGGAAGGAAAGGGGAGGTGCGAATAAATAGCTTTTACTCTCTCTCTCTCTCTCTCTCTCTCTCTCTCTCTCTCTCTCTCTCTCTCTCTCTCTCTCTCTCTCTCTCTCTCTCTCTCTCTCTCTCTTGCTCTCGATAATCATGTGTGGAGGAATTGAATTTGTAGCTAAATGTACGTGGATGGTGTTGCAATTAGAATTAACTCTCTCTCTCTCTCTCTCTCTCTCTCTCTCTCTCTCTCTCTCTCTCTCTCTCTCTCTCTCTCTCTCTCTCTCTCTCTCTCTCTCTCTCTCTCTCTCTCTCTCTCTCTCTCTCTCTCTCTCTCTCTCTCTCTCTCTCTCTCTCTCTTAAATTGTCCGGCTAGTTTCACGTTTAAATGCCGTTCAGTTTCGTTTTCTTTTTGATTCACGTTTTATTTTTAGGGGTAAGTCAGGTAGATTTTTTTTTTTTGTATAATCAGAAAGGCTTATGTGTGTGTTGATTTGTCTGTCTGTCTGTCTTGCTGTTTGTCTCTCTGTTTGTGTCTGTCTGTGTGTTTTTCCTTTGTCCTGTGTGTTTTATGTGTTTGTTATGTGTCTACGTATGCTTATGTATGAATATGTGTATGTTAATATTGATACTTTAAATTGTGTAGAAAATTGAACACACACACACACACACACACACACACACACACACACACACACACACACACACACACACACACACACACACACACACACACACACACACCTTCATTTTTACTTCATATAGATATCGAATACGTGGAAGGAAAAGCAGGGTAAGGAGGAGGAGGAGGAGCTGATGGAAGGAGTAGGAGGAGGAAGAGGTAAAAGAAGGAAAAAAGAACTAGGTTAGGGGTAGAAGGGAAGGAGGGAGGGGGAGGGGGAAGGGAAGGAGGACGGAAGGCACCTGCAAACACCTGGTGACTGTTCTTGGGCAGGTGTCTCGGCGCCCTACGTGACCCGACAGGTAAACAGAGGTATTCAAGGGGAGGGGGAGAGGGGGCGTGAGCAAAGAATGAGAGGAGGGAGGGAGGGAGAGAGGCAGGCTGGAGGGAGAGGATTAAGGCGAGAGAGAAGAGCAGTGTAAAGTTGTCACTGGCGATGGTGTTTTAGCAGGAGAGAGAGAGAGAGAGAGAGAGAGAGAGAGAATGGTGATAGATGGTTAAACGGACCGATAGATGCAATAAGAGAGAGAGAGAGAGAGAGAGACTGATAACGAAGGTAACTTTTTTCTCTCGGTGTATCTTTGTTCCATAAGACGAAGTTGTATTGCTATCGAAACTTCTCATCGCGGAGGAACTAAACAACAAGTCTGATGCTGCTATAACTATTACCTACTACTACTACTACTACTACTACTACTACTACTACTACCACCACCGCCACCACCATTAGTCCCTCGAAGATAAAAGAAAAAAACGGCCGACACAAATCCTCCCCAAATCTTGTTTTTCTCCCTTTAACCAATTCTTTCATTCACACATTTTCAGCCCCCGCTTTTTTTTTTACCTCTCAAAACACACACACACACACACACACACACACACACACACACACACACACACACACACACACACACACACACACACACACACACACACACACACACACACACACACACACACACACAAAGACTAGGATATGGTGTCTGTCTGTACTTGTCTGTCTCTCTGTTTGTCTGTGTCAGTCTGAATAAATGGATGAGTGGATAGATTAATGGATGAGAAGCTGGATGAGTGTCTTGTTTGGGTTTCTATTGCTGGTTGACTGACAGGTGAAGTGGCTGGATTTATGGCTGACTGGATTAGGTGATGGATGACTGACTGACCGGATGACTGTGTGCCTAACTGGGTGGCTGGCATGTGTTGGAGTTGAAACACGGTATAAGGATGGGGAGTGGGTATGTCTTGATTGGCTGTTCGGCTGACTGGGTATGTGGCGGACTGGCTGATATGTGGCTGGTTGGCTCCATGGCTGACTTAAGTGGCCGTATGACTAACTTTGGCAGTAACATCGGTCACTTCAAGTTATTCGAATTCAACTTAAGAAATAAAATGAAAGGTCTAAATATTGAAGCGAGGCGATATAGTACAGACATTGAGTGGAGTTTCTTCTCAAACCGGTTCATCCGCCATTGCAACAAGCTTCCTTCAGAAGTAGTTGATGTGAAAACCATCAACTCCTTTAAAAAATGAATCGAACGTTATTTCGCTGCGTCAGGAGTAAACTAAATACAAAAGTGCTTTCATGTGCATTGCAGGCACGATGTGGCTGTCAAGCAGATTAAATCACCAGAGTAGGCAACCCCATAATAAGCCTTTCTGTTTCCTGCAGTTCCATGTTTCAGTGTATGACTTGACCGACTGGCTGGCTGGGCGTGTAACTTACTGGCTGTATGGCTGACTAACTGGCTGACTGGCTGGCTGGGCGTGTAACTTACTGGCTGTATGGCTGACTAACTGGCTGGGTATATGTGACTAACTGACTAAATGGTTGTATACCTGACTGGGCATGCGACTGTATGGGCGGTATGTGTCTGTATGGGTAACCGAGCACCAGGGGGGGTGGGGCGGCTGCGCTGGCCGGCTGTGAATGGGGGCAATAACTCACCAGCGTGTTCGATCAGGCTTGGGTGAAATAAGCGCTCTGGAACCAGTTTGCCCCATAACCCTCCTCATCATTTATGTAGGTATTAATATATCACTCCTCCCGCGCTCTCTTTCTCTCTCCCTCTCTCTCTCTCTCTGGCTCTCTCGCTCTCTCTACCTTTATCTCGTTCTGGCTTTATCTGTGTGTTTGTTTGCCGTTTTTTCTGCAGGTGGTGGTGGTGGTGGTGTGTGTGTGTGTGTGTGTGTGTGTGTGTGTGTGTGTGTGTGTGTGTGTGTGTGTTTAGGTGTATGCTGTGAAATATTAGTATGCCTCCTCCTCCTCCTCCTCCTCCTACTCCTCCTCCTCCTCCTCTTCTTTTTTTTCCTCCTCTTCTTCTTCCTCCTCTTCTTCTTCCTCCTCCTCCTCCTCCTCCTCCTCCTCCTCCTCCTCCTCCTCTTCTTCTTCCTCCTCTTCTTCTTCCTCCTCCTCCTCCTCCTCCTCCTCTTCTTTTTCTTCCTCCTCTTCCTCCTCTTCTTTTGTCCAATGCCTGTTTGTCATGATGGGAATTGAGGCTTTATATATTTATTTTTGTTTCGTTTGTGTATTCGAATATTTATTTAATTATTTTGCCTATTTATGTCTTGTATGTTTCTCTGTCTCTGTCTTGTGTCTGTCTGTCTGTATCCTCGTCTCTCTCTCTCTCTCTCTCTCTCTCTCTCTCTCTCTCTCTCTCTCTCTCTCTCTCTCTCTCTCTCTCTCTCTCTCTCTCTCTCTCTCTCTCTCTCTCTCTCTCTCTCTCTCTCTCTCTCTCTCTCTCTCTCTCTCTCTCTCTCTCTCTCTCTCTCTCTCTCTCTCTCTCTCTCTCAAGGGAATAGACATTAACAGGACTGTCATTTACTTTCCACTTGCTCTCTCCTCACCCCCTCTTCTCCCCCTCCTTCCTCTCTCCCCTCCTCTCCTTTCCTCCACTTTCCCCTCCCCTCCCTCCCTTGCATCCTCACCCACACACTCCCTCCTTCCCCTTCTTACCCTACCTCCCTCCATCCCTTCCCCTCCCACCCTTCCTCACCCACATTCCCTCCCTCCCGGTGAGAAAAACATCGACTATACACAACAAGGAATTAAGGTCTTCAGAAATTTGGCCATTCCGGCAGCAGCAACAGCAGTAACACTAACAACAACAACAACAACAACAGGAACAACAACAGGCAACAATGACAAAAACGATTCACACAACAAAACAATAAATACCACTACTACTACTACTACTACTACTACTACTACTACTACTACTACTACTACTACCACCATCTTATCAATACCCATAAATTACAAACAGCAACAGCATACAATTTGTTTCCGCTTCTCCTTCTTTACTTGTTTTCTGCCTCTCCACTTTCTCTTTCCTTCCCTTTATCTTCATTCTCACACCTCCTCCCTTTCCTCTTTCTTCCATTCCTTTTCCTTTCATTCTCACACTTCCTCCTCTTTCTGTTTCTCTTGTCTTCCTTCCTTCATCTTCACGCTTCCTCTCATCTTTTTCCTTTCCTCTTCACACGTCCTCCCCTTCTCCTTCCATCCTCTCCTTTTCCCGTCATTCACAGACTCTTTCCCTCTACCTCTTCCCTTATCCTCGTTCTCTCTCCCTCCTCTTTGATCCTTTCTTTTCCCCTCATTCTAGCACCTCTTCCTCCTCCTCCTCTTCTCTTCCCTTACCTTCTTTCTCCACTCCTCTTCCCTTCAAATGCACTCCTCTTCTTCCTCTTCCTTCACCCTTTCTCTTCCCCTTCTCCCTCTCTCTACTCTCTTTACCCTTCACACTTTCTCCCCCTCTCTTTCCCCCTCCTGTTTTTCGCTCCCCTTTCTCTTCACCCTTTTACCTGCACTTTCTGGGATAGGTGATTACAGGTATGAGCTATATTGTTTAAAAGCAGAGGAAAAGGTACGCTGTTTGTCTGTCTGTCTGTCTGTCTGTCTTTTTGTGTGTTTGTGTATGTCTGTCTGTCTGTTTGTGCGTCTTGCTGTTTGTCTGTGTTTGTTTGTGTTTGTGTCCATATATCTTTCTTTCTTTCTTTCTTTCTTTCTTTCTTTCCCCTCTTTTCTTTATCCTTTATCTTTTTCTTTCTATCTGTTTCAATCCTTTTCTTTCTTTTTCTTTCTTTCTTTCGTTTTTATCTTTCTCTTTCCTTCTTTCTTTTTTCCTTACTTTTTTCTTTCCTCATTCGGTTGTTGTTTCTTTCTTCTCTTTTCTCTCTCTCTCTCTCTCTCTCTCTCTCTCTCTCTCTCTCTCTCTCTCTCTCTCTCTCTCTCTCTCTCTCTCTCTCTCTCTCTCTCTCTCTCTCTCTCTCTCTCTCTCTCTCTCTCTCTCTCTCTCTCTCTCTCTCTCTCTCTCTCGCCGTCGGACTTTATTTTATTCTTTACGATTTTATTTTCCTTCCCGTCCCTCCACTTTTCATTTTGTTGTCCAGTTTATTATTTACCTCCTTCATTTATTATTTATTTCCTTTATTTTTATTCTACGCGTCCAAAATTTGTTGCTGTGTTCCTGGTTTTGGAGGTTTATTTATTTTTTATTTGTTTATGTATTGGTTTTGTTTTTGTTTGTCCCTCGTTTTGGTTGTCTTGTTGTTGTTGTTGTTATTTTTGGTGTTGTTTTGTTTCCTTTCAAATATTGTGTTGTGTATTTTTTTACCGTTTCTTGTATTTTTTTTTTCGTTCTTTCTTAATTTTTTGGGGGGGTTGGTTTTCTACTGATTTTATTTATATATTTTTTTTATTTTGATGTTTTGTTATTTTCTTTTCTTTTATTCTTTTCCTTTTTATTTTCTATCGATTTTAATTCCGTTTTTTGTATTGATTTATTATATTTTGATTTTTCATTTTTTTTCTTCTATTTTCTCCTGATTTTGATTTTTATATTTTCTTTTGGTCTTTCCTTTTCTCATTCTTTTCCTTTTCTCATATTTCCTCTACTTCACATTTTTCTATCATATTTCCTCTCCTTCACATTTTTCTTGCTTTTCTTCGCCCCTCAATTTCCTAAACAAAGTATATATATTTACCGTTAACATTTTTATCACCGTTTTCCCTTTTTGAGTTATTTATTTTTTCCTCTTGAGAAAGTTTTTGTCTGAGTTGAACGTTTTATTATTTTGCTCATTTTTAACTTCTTCCATTTTGACTCATCAGTTCTACCCCCCATCTCTCTCTCTCTCTCTCTCTCTCTCTCTCTCTCTCTCTCTCTCTCTCTCTCTCTCTCTCTCTCTCTCTCTCTCTCTCTCTCTCTCTCTCTCTCTCTCTCTCTCTCTCTCTCTCTCTCTCTCTCTCTCTCTCTCTCTCTCTCTCTCTCTCTCTCTCCTCTCCTCTCCTCCTCCTCTTCCTCCTTCTTCCTTCTCACTCCCTCCTTCCCTTCTCTCCCTCCGTATTACATCATCCCATCTCCCTCACTCCCTCTTTCTTATCCCCTCATCTTCCCTCTCTCTTCTTCCTCTTATTCCTTCATCTTCTCTCCCTCCCTTCCTTCTCCACCATCTCCTCTTCTTCCCCTCCTCCCTTCCCATTAACTTATTTTCTCTCCCTTCCTCCCTTTCTATTAACTCATCTTGCCCTCCCTCCCTCCCTCCTTCCTCTCCCTCCCTCTCGTTCTCCCTCCCTATTAACTTCGTCTGTCTGTCTGTCTGTCTGTATCATTGGTTTTCCTTCCTCTACCGTCCCTCCTCCTCCTCCTCTTCCTCCTCCTTCTTCCCTATTCATTTCCCCTTCCCTTTTCTTCTTCCATTCCTCATTTTCTTTCCCTCTTCCTTTCTTTACTTCCCTTCTTTTCCCTTCCTCTTTTCTTCCTTTGATTTCCTATTTTTTCTTCCTTCTTTAACTGAATTTCTCTATTATTCTCTTTGCTTAATCCTTTTCTTCCTCTGTTATTTTTTTTTATATATTTTCCTTACATTATTTCCATCGCTGTGTCGTAGTCTTCTTTTCCTCCTTTCTCTCTCTCCTTGTCTTCCTTTCCTCCTCCTTCCCTCCCTCTTTATCAGTCTTCTCTCCATCCTTCTTTGTTCACTTTTTTTTCTCTCTCTTTATTCTCCATCTCCGTTTTCTCTCGTCTCTCTCCCTTTCTTCCTATCTCCCTTTCTCTCATTTCCTCTCTTTCCTTCTCTTATCTCCCTCATTTCTCTTTTATCATGGTTTCCGTCTTAATCTTCCTTCCTCTAACCTCCTCTTCCCTCGTTTTTTCTCCTTCCTTCCTCCCTTCTTTCTGCTGTTTATCCCTCCATCTTGCCTCCCCCTCCATCACTCAATCTTCTCTCCCTCCTCCCTCTCCCCTCCCTTCCTCCCTTCCTTCTCCCTGTCCTCATCTCTCAGTCGTTTCTTCCTCCCTCCTTCCCTTAATCCGTTTTCCTCCCTCCCTCCCTCCCTTCATCCTTCAGTCTTCTTCCTTCTTCCTCCCATTCCTCCCTTCGTTTTTCTTGCCCTCTTCTTTCTTGTCTCCATCTCTCTTTTTTTCCTTCCTTTCTGCCTCCATCCATCCTTCCATCCTCTCTACTTTCCTAATTTTCTCCTCTCCTTTAATTTTTCTTCCTCATTCTTTCCTTAAATATCCCTTCCTTCATTCCTCATATTCTCCCTTCTTCCTTCCTCAATTCCTTCCTTCAGTTTGCTCCATTATTCCCTCCTTCCTTCCCTTCCTTCCTTCCTTCTGTTCATCCCTCTCTCTCTTTCAATTTCCGTCAATTTTTTCCTCCCTCTCTCTCTCTCTCCCTCCACCCTTTAACCACCCTCTCAACCCTCCCTTTCTTTTTTCTTCAATTCCTCCATCCTCACTTTTCCTCCCTTGTTCCCTCCTTCCTTTCCTCTCTTTTTCCCTCATTCCTCAGTCTTCTCCTTCCTTCCTTTCTTCCTTCTTCCCTCAATCTCCCTCCATTAATCTCTCCCTCCTCTCCCTCTTCTTCTTTTGCTCCCTCCTTCCTATCCTCCTTTTTTCCCTTCATCCCTCAATCTTCTCCTTCCTTCCTTTCTTCCTTCTTCCCTCAATCTCCCTCCATTAATCTCTCCCTCCTCTCCCTCTTTCCTTTCCTCCCTTCTTCCCTTCATCCTTCAATCTTTTCCTCCTTCCCTCCTCTCCTCCTTCTTCCCTCAATCTCCCTCCATTAATCCCTCCCTCCTCTCCCCCTCTCTCCCTTCCCATCGCCCTCCTCCTTCACTGAGATTTTCAACTATGCAATAAATTCGTCTTGTCGTCGTGTTTGCTAAGAATGCCAATATGAGGCGCGGGCACTGCTGCTGCACTTCATATATGGCACTGTGGCCCTGCTCTGCGCGCCGGGAGGGAGGGGAAGGGGGGGAGGGAGGGAGAGAGAGACGGTCAGAGAAATGGATTTAGGAAAGGTTTTTACTCATTGGTGTTTTTTTTTTTTTTTGTTCTCGTTTGGTCCTTTTATTTTTATTTTTTGTGTATGTGTTGTTTGTTTTTTTCTTTGTTTTGTGTTTATTTTTTTTCCCTCATTTCTTTTTACTACTTTTTTGCAATGCTGTAATTATTTAATCATTTTCACTTCCTTTTCTTTATTTTTTTCCTAATTTCCCTCCTCTATACATTTCAATCAGTTTTAATTTTCTTTTCCTTTTCCTCTTTTCTTCAGTTATTTTCTTTCTATTTCGCTTTATTTTTCTTTAATTTTAACGCCAATTGCTTTCTCCCGGGAACGATTCACCGTCATCACCAGCCTCCTTGTGTGTGTGTGTGTGTGTGTGTGTGTGTGTGTGTGTGTGTATGGTTTCCTATAGTGTATCAAGAACGTCATCATTAGTCTGTGTGTGTGTGTGTGTGTGTGTGTGTGTGTGTGTGTGTGTGTGTGTGTGTGTGTGTGTGTGTGTGTGTGTGTGTGTGTGTACGGTTTCCTGAAGTGGATCATGTGAGCACTAATTGAAGCGAGATGTGTTAGTGGCCTGTTGACAGCATTTGATGGATGGAGGAGGAGGAGGAGGAGGAGGAGGAGGAGGAGGAGGAGGAGGAGGGGTTCGGGAAGGAGGAAGAAGGAAATTAGGAATGAAGGAAGGAAGTGTAATGAAAGGAAAGGAAAGGAAGGGAGAGGAAAATAAAGGAAAGGAGAGAAAGAGGAAGCAAAGGAAAGGGAAGGAAAGGAAGGAAGAAAAAAAGGAAGGAAGGAAAAGAAGGAAGAAAGGAAGTCAGGGAAAAACGGAGAAAAAATAGGTGACATTGAAAAAGTAAAGAGAGAAAGAATTAAAAGGAAAAGGACGAAGAAGAGAATAAGAGACAGAGGATGAAATAGAAAGTGAGATAGAGGAGAGAAGAGGAGGAGGGAGAGGAAAAATGACACTAATAATAACTGCGTGAGATAATCCCTTTGCTCTCTCTCTCTCTCTCTCTCTCTCTCTCTCTCTCTCTCTCTCTCTCTCTCTCTCTCTCTCTCTCTCTCTCTCTCTCTCTCTCTCTCTCTCTCTCTCTCTCTCTCTCTCTCTCTCTCTCTCTCTCTCTCCCCCATTTTGCATATTGACTTTGTCTCAATCTCTGTCTGTCAGTTCCGTTTCTCTTTTTCCTTTACCTTTTCGCTTTCATCTTTTAATTCTCTATCGTCCTTTTTTTATTGTCCTCCTCCTCCTCCTCCTCCTCCTCCTCCTCCTCCTCTTCCTCCCCACACCTTTTTGAACCGTCATCTGTAATACTAAAACTTGACCAAGGAAACGATGAGCGCGTATACAGATACCAACCTAACGTATTTTTTCACGTTGACAAGATATAAAAGAAGATTGTAAAAGGGTTGCATGATTTATATAAACATCGCCGTGCTAACCCTGGACAGTAGACAAGGAGAGTATCAAGACGTCTCTCCACCCGAAATTGACCTCTCTTTTGGCTACTCTCTACATTTATCTTTTTTAGGAGCGGCATTTAGCGGGTCTTTTTTTTTCTCTGCACTTTTTTTCATGCCCTTGAGCTGCTTCCTTTCCTGTAAAAAAAAAGTGGACTGAATCATCAACAGAAATATCGCGTCAGTGTTCACGGTCGAGGATAGAGTCCGTCACAGAGGGTCAAATTGTTCAGATTCTTTCCTCGTGTGGAAGTATCCGTTTATCATCCTTTCTTCCTACAGAAATATTTTGTGCAAAGAACGGAGAACTGTTCAAAAATCGAGTCATCAGTTAGTGGAGCAACCTTCCTGTAAAAATTGTTAGTGTCAAAAACGAGCAACTTTATGTCTTCCAAATATGTCGAGGCCAGTCTTGCGTAGGCTCCCACGGGTCTCTCTCTCTCTCAACCAACCAACCCCCCCCCACACACACACACAAACACACATCGTCTACATACTAACAAAGAAATGCAGCGTCTTATTTCTTGCATTTTTTTTGTATCGGTATGATAAACAATATATAGCATCACAAAAAGTCTTCCTAGCGTGTGTAACATTAATCGTTGTGAATGTTACCTTAGCAAGAGAGGCGAATAATGTGTTGAAGCAAGCCAGGAAAGTAAATTCTACCCTAAAACGTTAAAGAATATGAAAGTGGTCTATAAGTCTTCCAAATATGTCGAGGACGGTCTGGCGTTGGCTCCCGCGGGTCCTTTCCTCCCCTCTGCTCTGCCACACAGTCCCAACACCTATCTCTCCCTCTCATATGTAAGCTATAGGTAACATATGAGAGGAAAAAATAGGTGTTGGGACTGTCAACAAGCTGAAAATGGACGCGATAACGCCAAAACGGACTCGACAATTTGGTTTCACTTTAAACGAAATCGAGCAACTTGACAAAAATCGAGTCATCTGTTAGTGTTGCAGTCTTCCTGTAGAAATAGTTAGTGCCCAAAACGAGCAACCTAAGAAAAAACGAGTCATCCGTCACTGGAACAACCTTCTGTAAAAAATAATTAGTGTTGAAACAGACAACCCCGGTAGCAGCGATGGACCAAATTTGAGGCTTTACCGTGTAGCAGCGACGGGCCAAATTTGTGCCATGATATAAAAACCCCCAAACTAGATGATGCATTAACTGATCACAATTGCGTTGATATATATTATGAAATGGTTTGTGTGAGTGATGACTTTTCTTCTGAATATTTCTCGCTTTGAGGAGCCTTTAAGAAACATGATACCCGCAGCTACCGGGTTAAAAGAATATTGAGTCATCTGTCACTGAGGGAACCTTCCTGCAGAAATATTAGTGCGAATTCAAACAACTTAAAAATATCGAGTTATCCGCCACTGGAACACAACATTGAGCTTCCTGCAGAAATGACTAGTTCGAAAACCTCCTACGTAGAAGATGAACAACATTGAGCGTTACTTCGGAAGAAAACTAAAGGAAAGGAAAGGAAGGGAGAGGAAAATAAAGGAAAGGAAAGGAAAGGAGAGAGAAATAAAGGAAAGGAAAGGAAAGGAGAGAGAAATAAAGGAAAGGAAAGGAAAGGAGAGAGAAATAAAGGAAAGGAAAGGAAAGGAAAGGAGCGTGAAAAAAAGAAAGGAAAGGAAAGGAAAGGAGAGGGAGAAAAAGGACAGGAATGGAAAATTAAGGAAAGGAAAGGAGAGAGAACTAAAGGAAAGGAAAGGAAAATGAAGGAAACGAAATGAAATGAAAGGAAAGGAGAGAGAAAAAAAGAAAGGAAGGAGTTAAATGCTCGCTCCTTTACTTGTGTGGGAAAGCAGTGTGATCCGTCCTGCAGGTCACAAGTGTTCGAGGAGGAGATAGCATTATTAGAGCAGAAATCCGCCTTACAAGTCAACCGGTTCCCTGTTGCCAGTCCCTCCTTGTTTTCATGTTTCCTCCTCTTACCGTGTCAAATGTCACACGGCAGTTCATTAAAAAACGTACTCTCGTCATTAGATAGACTCAGTGTGTGTGTGTGTGTGTGTGTGTGTGTGTGTGTGTGTGTGTGTGTGTGTTTGTGTGTGTGTGTGTGTTTAAAAAAGGGTCTCAGGATTATAAAGAGGAGATAAAGAACGAAGGGAGGAGGAGGAAGACGAGGAGGAGGAGGAAGAGGAAGGGAGACGATTATAAAGTTGTTTGGGAGGGAGAGATGGAGGGAGGAGAGAGGAGGGGAGGATAAGTGGAGGGAGAGAAGAAAACACACCAATTGAATAATAAAAAGTGAAAAAAGCAACACAAATAAATGAAAACAGGAAAACAATCTTGTCCTATTTAGTGTTCTCCCTCCTCCATCTCCTCCTCCTCCGTCTTTTCCTCTCCCTCCTTTTAATCTCATTTTCTCCTCCTTCTTTTCTCCACACTCCTAAAATTTCCTCTTTTCTAATTCCTCTTTTCCTCTTTTTCGCCTCCTTCATTTCCCGTTTCTCTTCCTCTTTCTCTTTTCCTTCGTTTCCTCTCCTTTATTTTTTCCTCCTTTCCTCCTTCTCCTTCTCTTCTTTTCCCTTTCCTATTCCTTCTTTATTTAATTTCCCCTTTCCCATCCTTCTCCAATACTCCCCTTCTCTTTTCCTTTCCCTCTTATGTATTTTCTTTCCCTCCTCCTTTCCTCTCCTTCCCATAACTTTTCCTTCTTTTCCTCCTGCTCCTCCTCCTCCTCTTCTTTTCCCTTTCCTTCTCCTCCTTTTAATTTTCTTCTTTAACTCCTCCTCCTCCTCCTCCTCTTCCTCCTTTTTTGTATCCCTCTAAATCCTTATCTTTGTGTGCTTGGTTAAATATTTATCGGAGAAGAAGGAAGAGGAAGAGGAAGCCGAGGAGGAGGAGGAGGAGGAGGAGGAAGAAGCAGCCCAAAAGCCGAGAAACAATATAGATCAGAATTAAGCCAAGGGAAAACACACTCATTTGCACTCCCATCCTCTCTTCCCCCTCCTCTTCCTCCTCCTCCTCCTCCTCCTTCTTTCTCCTCCTCCGTTCGTTACCTCGGGCGTTAATTCGTACCCGCGGGAGACGGACGGACGCTGTTTATTGCGTATAATTCGTAGTGACTTCGTTAATGACGGCTTTTAGAAGGTGAGTTATGGCTTTTGAAATATCAGTTACAAAGCGGGAAGGTGGATGAGTTAGAGAGAGAGAGAGAGAGAGAGAGAGAGAGAGAGAGAGAGAGAGAGAGAGAGAGAGAGAGAGAGAGAGAGAGACAGGCATAACAGGTTGTACTAAGATAGACACACAGGAAAATGAAAGATAAAGATATAGACAGAATGGAGTAGATAGGAGATGAGACAAGTAAAAAGGATAAAGAAATATGCTTTTAAGAGAAATATAAGGTAGATTTACAGTTGTGGAAGTTATGGAGGTACAGAAAGAGTGTGAAAGAGTACAAAGTAGTACAAAGGAAAAGCAAAGAGCAACAGACCTCTTGGTCCTAACCAGGCTGTTTGTTGTTGTTACCATCTACCCTAATCTACGAGTCAGAGACACAGGACAGCAAAGGCGAAGGCTCCTCCCCTCCCACCAGTCCCTCCAGCCGAGGCTGGCTTGAAAAGGAAAAATACCATGTAGTATACAAAAACTACAATGGAATTTTACATGGACAGAAGGAAGATCATACACGACAGTTAAGCTAACACTACTTTCCGTTAGACCGGAGCAAAATAGCGGATGTTTGGGTAGCTTCTAAATATTTGTCTTGTCGGTTTTTGAACGTGCAAATAGTTTCGCTTTCAACGACCTTTTGAGGCAGACCATTCCATACACTGATGACACAGTTGAAGAAGAAGTGTTTTGATACATTTGAGTTGAAACGCTTCCTCGTTATTTTGTATCCATTGTTTCTTGTGTTACTTGATTGAGAGACTGTAAAATAATCACGAACATTAACGTTATCGAATCCCTTATAAATTTTAAACACTTCTATGACAGATTTCTGTCTATTTGCATTGCTTGGTTTGGAGGTCTATAAACAATGCCAATAACTAATTTACTTGAACGGTTTTTAATTTCTACGAAAACGGTGTCTATATTATTTATTCTTTCTACTTTGATAACACGTGGATTTAAACGAGCTCGAATATATAAGACGACGCCACCACCAACTCTGTTTTCTCTGTCGCAAAGAAAAAGTGAATAGCCGGGTAAGCTAAATTTCGCAATAAAAGTAGAAGAGATATAGAGGGAGGAAAGCGGCTGAGATTGACAAGTGAATGAAATAAAGGAGACAGGTAGGAAGGGGAGAGAGAGAGAGAGAGAGAGAGAGTGAAGGGGTGGAGGAAACAATCTGTGAAGGTGGTATGCTATAGAGAAGCAATTTGTCGTGTCCTGGCTGTGGGGTCACTTTCGCTAATCCCCATGAACAATTAGGCTTAACGGGCCATATGTGTGTGTGTGTGTGTGTGTGTGTGTGTGTGTGTGTGTGTGTGTGTGTGTGTGTGTGTGTGTGTGTGTGTGTATGGGGAGTTATTTGATATTGTTTTATTGTTTTTATACGTTTTTTTTCTTCCCCTTCTTCATCTCTATTATCATCTTGTTTTTTTCTTGTTTTTCTTTTTCTCCTTGTTTTTCTTCTTCTTCTTAATCATAGTATTCCTCTTCCTCTTCCTCTTCCTCTGTGTGTGATGTGCGAATAACACACACACACACACACACACACACACACACACACACACACACACACACACACACACACACACACACACACACACACACACCAAACCTCTCCTTTGAATCGTATTACAAAGAAAGAAGGAAAAAAACACGAGTATATTTTTTCTGACTCATTCATACTTTTTACTTACTCCTATTTTTATTCATTAGTTTGTTTGTTTATGTGGTCCGTTTACGTAAATTTATGGCGTATATATTTATCAATGAATAATTAGAAGACTCATTAGGTATGTATTAATAAAGTTTGTACGTTAACTGTTTAATTGCCTCCTAATGACTGGCTGATTTGGTTAACCAGTTTGTATATTTTTGAGTCCACTCTTTATTCTGTATAACTTTTTGTGAATACCCGGGTGTTTGCTTCTAGTCATGAACGTGTTTGTTTTATTAATCTGTTTTTTTTTTCTTCTTCTTGAATTATTAGAAAGTTTTAGTTGTTTAGCGTGTTACATTTTTTTCTTTTTTTTTTGTTATTACTGTTTTTTTTGTGACATTATTTCAAGCTTTCGTTAATAGCCAGATATTTGTTTGTTTTCATGAATTTATTAGCTTTTCTTTCATTTTTTTCTTTCGTCGTCTGCATCTTTAATTATCAGTTGTTGAGCATGCTACAATTTATTATTATTATTATTATTATTATTATTATTATTATTATTATTATTATTATTATTATTATTATTATTATTATTATTATTATTATTATTATTATTATTGTTATTTTCTCATATTTTCGTCACATTACTTAAAGCACAATACCTGATCTCATTTTCTATCAACCTTATATTTTTCTATTTCACATATTTTCTCATCACATTTTTCTTACCTTAACGAGAAAACAAAACTCTATCACATTATCATTCATAGCACAATACTTGACATCATTTCTTATTTACAATGGATTTTTCTATTTCACACATTTTCCTATCACCTACTTTTCATACTTAGCGAGAAAAAAAAATACAACTTGGAGTAAAAATATCGTCACCCTCATAAAATAATCGCCTAAGTCATTTTCCAGCAATTTCCAGGTTTTTATTTACATCAATTTTTTTTAGAAAGTGACGCCCATTTTTGTATAGTTGTCTTCGTCATTCAGGGTTTGAGTGTTCTAGAATTGGCCTTTTCATTTCTGCCTAAATCTTAAGCCAAATGAGATAATGACAGTTCTTTTCTGATTTCCTGTAAAGTAGAAAATAATGTCTCAGCCGGTTTGCTTACGAAGGTGACGATATCCCGCTAGATGTCGCCGGAATGAAGGTCACGCGCATTCATTAATAATTCCCCGCTGGTTCCTGGTCTTCTATTTTCATTTCCCTGGACTTCGGTTATCTGAGGTTATCCGTCATGGGGGGACAACTCTCGTCTCGGCTCTCGTGACGGCGGCTACGGGAAGGAGGGGCAGAAAAAACGGCTTTATCGTCATCTCTGTGGACCGGGCGCGTAAATCTGGGGATACGAGCCTAGGACGGAATCCCTCCTTCTATTGTTATTGCCTGTATTTAGCTGTTTTTATTGTGTCCTTCCGTACAGCAGAGATAAAAAAAAGAGATATATAGGCGGTCTCCTCTTTTCCTCCTCCTTCTGAACCTCCTTCATAGTCTCCTCCTCCTCCTCCTTCTCCTTCTCCTCCTCCTTCTTCTTCTTTGTCTATTGTTTCTATAAATCCATAAATGAAAGACCTTTATGAGTACAGTTACATCCGTTCTTCCTTTCCCTTTTTTTTTAAGTGCGTAGATATGAAAAAAAGAGTAATTTGTTTTTTTCTCTATTTTCCTGCTTCTCTTCTTCGCCTTTCTTCTTTTTCTTTTTTCTTTTTTCTTTTTCTTTCTTTTTTCTCCTCCTTTTCTCTTCTCTTCTTTCTCTTCTCTCTCTCTCTCTCTCTCTCTCTCTCTCTCTCTCTCTCTCTCTCTCTCTCTCTCTCTCTCTCTCTCTCTCTCTCTCTCTCTCTCTCTCTCTCTCTCTCTCTCTCTCTCTCTCAACCTACAAATAAATAAATAAATCCTTCATAGCAAGTCGTATATATCCTTTTATTTACCCCGTTACAATTTTTTTTCATGCAGATAAATAGTAAAATCCCCTTGGCCGCGTGACTTATAGGTGAACTTTCTCTTTTTCCCAGTAGGGGGCCGTCAGAAGGCGCACCTGAGGCATTCATCAAGGACAGGTGGACAGGTGCAAGGAGGTAAAGAGAAGGTGGGTTTGTGCTAGTTACGCCAGGCACGAAGTATGATCAGTGGAGGAAAGTGAACCCGGGTGTGAGTTATGCGTGTGGGTGCCTCCTGACGTGTGTGTGGGCGTGAAGGGGAGAGAAGAATAAAGACCGAAGTGTAAAAAGTGTATGAAAGTATGTCATTTCGGGGATTAGTGTCGCCCTCTGGTGATTTGCGGACGCCTTAGTGTATTTTAAGAGCGAAGTAGAAAGAGTATGTGAAGTATAATGAACTTCGTAACTCTATTAGTGGTTTGTTGACAAGTGTGTATTTTAGGATCGAACTTCAGTCACTCTTTTAGCGGTTTATTAATGAGTGAGTGTGTTTCAGGAACGATGTGGAAACGGTGTAAAAACTAAATCGAACTTAAATAACTGTTAGTGTGTTTTTGGTGAGTGTAATTTAAAACCCACGTAAGAACTGAACCGCTGTTAAGTTACTCATTTAGTGTGTGTTTGACGAGTTCGTGTACTGAAAAAAGCATAAGAACTTGACCGAACGTATGTACCTCTTCGTGTGTGTTTGACCAGTGAGTGTTTAAAGACATAGTAAGAACTGAACCAGAACTTAAATTACTCTCTTAGTGGAATTTTGACGCGTGGGTGAAAGTTTAATCAAATGGTGGAGTGAAAACCTAACAGTGTAAGAGACTCAATTCGGACATAAGGCGCCTTCTTTGTGGTTTAGTGTCCAGGAAAAGTTAAGCAAAATTCGGAGTAGAAATATAGTAAAAAAGTGAACCGCTACTACTTCTACTATCTCCACCACCACTACTACTACTACTACTACTTCAAGAACTACAACTACCTATGCTACCACCGCCTTTGCCTCCACTACTGTCACTACCATCACTGCTACCACCCATACGTCCTCTACCACATTGCTACCTCTGTTTCCATCGCCCTCACCAACACCACCGTCGCCGTGTCTGTTATCGCCGCCAGGACTCAAGATTTTACCCGGCGGCGTTCAGTCACCTGGATGGGATGACAGGTGAGTGTTTTTTTTTTTTTTTTTTTTGCCTCCTACTTCTGGTTGTTTGTTTTGTTTGTCGTTGTGCCATGGGCGTTTGTTGTTGTTGATTTGGTATTACTAGTTTTTTTTAACGTTCAGCCCATAGCACCGGTAGGCTTTCTTGTTGGGCTCTGATGGTCGGGCCAGCCCTTTAGTGGTGCAGCAAGTGTTTAAAGTGGCGCCATCTTGTATCTGTTATTACTTCTTCTGTTCATTCAATAACAAAAATATCAAATATACTACTACGACTACTACTACTGCTACTACTACTACTACTTCTACTACTACTACTACTACTACTACTACAATTAACACACACACACACACACACACACACACACACACACACACCTTTAAACACTAGCAAATGCGATTCGGCCCAGCCCATTCCCCTTTCCCTGGAACCCTTTGCCCTCCCCCCTCCCCTTCCACTCCTCCCCCCTTTACCCTCTCCACCGCCCTCCCCACTCGTTCCAGTGAGCCTAAAAGTGGATCAGAGAGAGGGACAATTGGTTTACCTGGCCCTCACAGGTGGGTAATTAGCAGCAGGTAAAATGATGTCAGCTTGTTAGTGGGGCGAAGGGGTGACGGTGTGTGGGAGGAGGTGGCCACGCTGGGGGTGTTTTGTTAGGTGTGTGTGTTTGTGTGTGTGTATGTGTGTATGTGTGTGTGTGTGTGTGTGTGTGTGTGTGTGTGTGTGTGTATTATTATTATTATTATTATTATTATTATTATTATTATTATTATTATTATTATTATTATTATTATTATTATTATTATTATTATTATTATTATTAGTAGTAGTAGTAGTAGTAGTAGTAGTAGTAATAGAAGTAGTTGCAGCAGTTGCTACTATTTGTATCAGTAGTAGTACAACGAAACTCGTAGTGCTTTCAACATATTAAACAAATTTTCCTGGACGTTGTTCGAAAATGTTTTTGTAAAAAGGAAAGTTGAGTTCTGTTGAAAATTATATATTCATCCTTACCCTTAATGGTGTCCCTTACAACTATAATTACAAAGATATAGCAGCAACGCGTCATGGACATCAGATGTTGTTTTCTCAAAAGGTCATCCGCCAGTGGAACAACTTTCTTCCAGTAGTTGATACGAAAACGATAAACTTTAAAAATCGCATTGAATGTTACTTCGTGTCGACGTGCGAGAATTGAGCGTTCCCGCAGCTACTCACCAGAAGTGCTTTAATTTGTTCCATTGGTCACTGAAGTGCCGGACGAACTGATGGAAATCTTTAGCAGGCAGTACCGTTGAAAACTTACGTACTTTCTGCTGGCCGCTCTTCCGTGTTACCATATTCAACCCTTTTCGTCTCGTCTCGTCGCGGCGTCAGACTCCCCGCGGCCGCCCGTGACCGCGCCAGTACACTCGAGGAAGGAGTCCCCTTTATGGGCCTCCAGCCAGTGTGTTATTAACCTTAGCTCCGGTAAGGATCATATCGTACATCTTGAGAGTTGTTCAAACTGTTCACTCACTCTTCAGAAATACGATAATGCCGCTTATTGCCGCCAGGTGGACGGCTCGCCTGGGTTATTACCTGCCCTCACCTGCCGGGCGCCGCCACTCACCTGTTTCTGTTTCCTTTGTTGTCGCCTGACTCGAGGACGCGATGAAGTTTTTGTCGCACTCCATCTCTTTGTCTGTTTGTCCGTAACCAAAATATCTTGAAAAAAAGGGTTCTCATAGCATATACACATAACATCGCTGGGTGAATAAATAACAGATTGACATAGTTACCAAATACACAAGATAACATCCCTGGGTGACTATCTCCAACTGACTAACTTCTGAGACCATTCCGATGAGAACTCACTGTATAAAACAACGTATTCCACAGAACACGTATCGCCCACCATAGTGACCTGTTTCCATCTGACGAAACGGAGGACAGAGTAGGGAGATTGTGTGTGTAGTATGAGGTATGTAGATCTGGCAGAGACTGGGAGAGAAAGGAGAAAGAAGGGAGGGTGTGTGACGGTGTGAGAGAGCTGTGAAGGGCTGATCAGAGGCGATGCATAGGACAAAACATATGACACCTGCTTTGCGTGACGTTGTGATGTGTTGTAAACGTTTCGCGCTGAACAGAATGAACGTTTACTGACTGGAGGTGAGACGGACTTAATGAGCATTGTTGTTGTTGTTGTTGTTTCTGCTCGTTTCATAATGTTTCTGCGCGCCAGGTAATATCGGAGCTGCCCATTTGACACCTTTTTAATTAAGGCTGACGTTAATCCACCTCCATTCCTCACCCTCCTGCCCCTTCCTCCCTCACTCCCTCCCTTCTTCAGCTCCCTCCCTTGCTCTTCTCCCTTCTTTCCTTCCTCCCTTCTTCAGTCCTCTTCCTTGCTGTCTTCCCTTCCTTCCTCCCTCCCTTCTTCAGTTCTCTTCCTTGCTCTTCCTCCCTCCCTTCTTTAGTTCCCTCTCTTACTCTTCCCTTCCTTTACTCGGCTTTTCCTTCCCTCTGTTTCTTCCTCTCTTCGTTACGTTCCTTGTTCTCAACCTTTCGTTCTTCCGTCTTTTCCTTCCTCCCTTCTCTCCCTCCGTTTCTTCGTTCCTTCATTCCCTTCCTTTCTCCGTCTCTCCCTTTCTTCCTTCCTTTCCTCTGTTTCTTCTTCCTTCCCTCCATTCTCTCCTTCAGTCTCGTCATATTTATTTCTTCCCTCCTTTCCTTTTCCTCCATTTCGTCGTTCTTCCTCCATTCTCCCTCCACCGTCTCTGCCCTCCCTCTATACTGTCTCCTTCCTCTCCCTCCACCCGGCTTCTCCCTTCCTTTCCTCCCTTCGTCTCTCATTTCCCTACCTTTTCATTCTCTCCCTCTTTTCACCCCTCCCTTCTTCCATCCCTCCTTACTTTCCCTTTACTTCCTTTTCTTTCAAGTTCTTTCCTTCTTCTCTCTTTCCCTCTCGCCACCTTCTGTCCTTTACCATCTCGTCTCCTGTCTCCTTTTTTTCTCTTCTTCCCTTCTTTACCTTCGTCTTCTTTCCGCTAATCTCTCCTTTGTATCCGTGTATTCTTCCTTTTTTCTCTCTTTTTTGTATCCTGTCTCTTTGCATCCCCGAACTTTTATTTTCTTTCTTTGTTTCTCATGCAGTATTTACTCTCTCTTACTTCTTTCCACTATTTCCCTCTTTTGTTTCTCTATTCCAATCTTCGTCTCCTGTTATCGTGTTCTTTTCCTATTCTCTTCTATCCACGTTCATGTTCGTTCAACTTTGCATCTTCACTTCTCTCTTTCTTTCCTTCAACTGTTGCCAACTTGACCTCTTCTGACTTCACTCCTTTGTTTTTCTTTATTCTTTCCATCTCACTTTTATTTTTGCGTCTGCTTTTTCTTCTTTATCAATCACTAACGCCTCTCCTTGACTGTCCTTCTTTCTTCACTTTTTTCTTCTGTCTCTCTTCCTCCTTTTCCTTTTTCCTGTTTGCTTCTTCTCTTTTTATTCCTGTGTCAAAATCTTCAGTTCTTTTCATTTTATTTTCACCCTTTTATCGACTGTTCTGGCAATGTTTTTTTTTTCATTTCACTTGTTCATCTCTCTTTCTCCTCTCCCTTTTCCACTTTTCCTCTTCTCTTTTTATTCCTGTGTCAAAATCTTCAGTTATTTGCATTTTATATTCACCCTTACATCGACTTAACTCATTTACTCTCCTTCCATTGTTTTTTTTTTTTCATTTCTATCTCGTTTACTTCATATTTTCTTTTCTTTATCTTTCAATCACGTATTTTATTACTTTTCTTCACTTTCTCAGTTTTCTTCTGTCATTCTTCTTCTTCTTTGTCTCTCTTTTCATATATTTATTCTCTTCTTTTCTTTCCCTCTGTTATTTTTGCCTTTGTTATTTTTTTCTTCGTTATTTTTGTCTTCGTTCATCTTTGTATATGTTTTTTTCTCTCCTCCATTACTAAGTTGTTTACGTAATTTCCCATCTTTCTTTGTGTCCTCCTTTCCTCCTTGCAAGCAGCCCGTAAATCTCTTCCTCTTCCTCTTCCTCCTCCTCCTCTTGATCCTCCTCCTCCTCCTCCAGTTTCCTTCTCTTGTTCCTCGTCTTCTTCCTCCTCTTTCTCACATTTCCTCTCCCCGTCTCCCTCTCTCCTGTTTCTCTTTATCTTTCTTTCTATCTTTAGTTTTTAATCACACAAATTGAAGGAAACAAAGGAGGGACCCAAAATAAGAAAAGAGAGGAGGAAGAAAAGAAAAAAAAATAATGGAAAACTTTTACCACTGCACTTAAGAGTAAAGAAAAGTTGAAAAAAAGAAGAAAAAAGAAAAGATAATCTATTTTGCAGGTAATTTGATGCTGTAATCCACTTTTTTTTTTGCCTTGTACTGAGATCGTATAGAGGAGAAAAAAGAGGGTAAGATGATGAATAAGGAGGTAGGAGATAAAAGGGAATTGATTATATTTACTAACTATTGTGCATTTTCTGGAGTCTGTATTTTTGTCTGTCTGTATGTCTGTCTCTGTCTGTCTGTCTCTACATGTCTTTTTTTTCTTTTTCTTTCTTTTCCTTTTTTTTCTTTTTTCTTTCTCTTCCTCTTTTTTTTGGTTCTCATTCTTTCATTTTTTTATTCTACTTCCTTTCTCTTATTATCTTTTTCTTTTTTTCTTTATTTTTCGTTTCTTTTTCTTTCATTTTCTTTCATTTTCTTCCTTTTTCATTCATTCATTCAGCCATTCATTCATTCATTCATCATTTATACTCTCTCTCTCTCTCTCTCTCTCTCTCTCTCTCTCTCTCTCTCTCTCTCTCTCTCTCTCTCTCTCTCTCTCTCTCTCTCTCTCTCTCTCTCTCTCTCTCTCTCTCTCTCTCTCTCTCTCTCTCTCTCTCTCTCTCTCTCTGGCCCCCCACCTCCCCCCTCTCCCTCGTGAAGATTTTCGTGTCTGCCCGACTCACTCTCGCGTCCTGAGTCTAAAGGAAGCGTCAACTGGCTATCTGGGTGTAAGTTTTTATCGTGTGTGTGTGTGTGTGTGTGTGTGTGTGTGTGTGTGTGTGTGTGTATGTGTGTGTTCAGTCCTTCCCTTCCCTTCCCCACTGAAATGATTGAGGGTTTGAGGGTGGAGGGAGTGAAGGAAAGGGGGAATATTGAGGAAGGGAGGCGAGATGTGGTCTGGAAGGAAGGAGGAGAGAATATAGAGAACAGGATGTGGAAGAGGCGGGACTTAAAGAGGGGAAGACGGAGGAAAAGTGGATAACTTGCATGCAGAAATGGAGACGGATAATAAACGAAGTAATAGGAGCAAAAAGGAAAGGAGAAATGAATAAACAGATAACAAATGACTAGAGAAAAGGAGAATTGAGGAAATATTGTTGGGATAGGAGAGAATCATGATATAGAAGAGGAGGAGAAGAAAGGAGAGGAAGGAGGAGAAACAGACGTAGGAGGAAACAGGAGGACGGGGAATGAGGAAAACGGAGACAAGAGAAGTAAAAGGAGGAGGAAAGGAAGACGATAGGATGAAGGAGGAAAAAATGAGGAATAGGAGGAGGAAATAGAAGAAGGATGAAAGGTAAAACAAGGAGGCAGAGGAGGAAGAAAATAGAGAATGAAGGAAAACATAGAATAAGGAGCCAAATGAGAAGGCGAAGGATGTTTGATAAAAAGAGGAAACAGTAGGAAGAGGAGGAAGAGGAATAGTAGGAAGAGGCATATGAGGAGGAAGAGGAAGAGGAAGAGGAAGAGGAGGAGGAGACAGAGCCATTTAGATAAACAAACCGATGCTGTAATGGCGTCCACATATTGAATTTATAATGAAGAATATCCTGCCAGTGTTTGATGGATTGGTTCAGTGTGTGTGTGTGTGTGTGTGTGTGTGTGTGTGTGTGTGTGTGTGTGTGTGTGTTTGTGTGTATGTGTGTATGTGAATTAGTTTGTCCTTTATATTCTCTTAATCTATATATTCCCTTTTTTTTTCCTCTTCCTGTTTTCGTCATCCTCACTCCTCTTCTCTTCCTCCTGTTTTCTTCTGTTCCCTTCTTTATCCTGTATCATCCTCTTCCTCCCTTTCCACTTGCTTCTTCTCTTCTTGCTTATTTCCTCCTTCATTCCATCTTTCAGCTTCTCCGTCCCTCATTTCTCTTATTCTATTTCTTCCTCTTTCCCTTTCCTCCTTTCCTTTCCTTCTCCCTCTTGGTCAATAACAGATCGAAGAGGAATCGGAGGTAGGTTGATCATTGCCTATCACTCCCTTCCCTCCTTTATTTCCTCCTCCTTCCCTCCCTCCTTTCCTCTTTCCTTCCTCCCCTCTTTCCACCCTCCATCTCTCCTTCCTTCCCTTCAATCCTCCTTTCTCACTACTCCTCTCTCTCCTACCTCCGTTCCTCCTTTCTTCTCTCCCTTCCTCCCTCCATCCCTCATTCCCTCTCTCCTTCCCTCTCTACACCCTCCATTCATCCTTTCTTCTCTCTCTCCTCCTCTCTCCCTCCCTCTAGTGGATTGCCAATTGGCCACAGAGAGCCTTATCACACACCTGAGGAGGCCCGGCCAGGTAATCTTGCTCACCTGCACCCTTCAGCCAATGAGGTTTAAGGGACCCCCGAGAAAGGTTATTTTTGGTTGAAGAGGAAATCAGAAAAATCGGGAGTGCTTGGCCGCGGATCTTGGGAGGCCTTATTGCGAAACTCTACGGTGAATGCTAGCCAGGGTTAATTATTCATAAGCTTGGGATTTGAGTATGGATAGGAGGTATGTGATTGGATTTAGGAATGATGAATGAAATAAGATAGAATCAGAGTATGTAGGAATAGTGGACGCTTGAAGGAGTTAGGAGAGCATTGCTTTAGACGGAATATAAAGACCAGGGTATGTAGAAAATGAAATATAGTTAAATGCAGAGATAGGAAGAAATTGAGAGATGAAATTAAAAAATCCCAGAGTATGTAAAATCTGAATGTGATTGAATGTAGGGAGTTGGAAAGGAATGATGGATGTGGCAAAAAAGACCACTGTGTGTAGAAAATGAGATGGGATTAGATACAAGGAGTTGAATAAGTTGTAGTGGATGGAATACAAAAAAAAAAACCAATGTGTGTAGAAAATAGAATGTTTAAATGCAAGAAGTTATGAAGGAACTGAAATTAATGGATGTAGAATAGCAGTGAGATGTTTTTAGTGAAGTTTTGAAAGTTTTGTAATTCTAAGGCGAAGGGAAAAACATTCACGATAAAAGTATGTGATGTTTAATATGATAGAAGAGGAACTGTTATTGCCTGAATATGATGTTACGCGAAAATGTGAACTCCTGAAGGAAAAAAATATACCTTAAGAAAAGTGAAGATACTTGTACAGATAATGAAAACCGATACCACTGGAAAATAACATGAGAACGGAAATGAAATGAAATGATAACCGAAAATTTAATTAGTATACAAAACAGCGAGAAAATTTATTGAAAATTGCGGAATTAAGTAAAATAGGATACGAAAACTGAAATGAAAAGAAATTATATAAAACGAAAATGAAGTTAAATGAGAACCGAAAATCAAATTAGCACATCAAAACAGATATAAATGAATGAAAAGCGAAATTAGGTAAAACACGATACGAAAACTGAAGTGGAAAAAAAATATATGAAACGAAAATGAAGTGAAATGAAGTTAAATGAGAGCCGAAAATCAAATTAGCACATCAAAACGGGTATAATTGAATGAAAAGGAGGAATGAAGGAGCAAAATATGATATGAAAACTGAAATAAAGGGATATTATATGAAATGGAAATCGAAGTGAAATGGAAAGGAAACCGAAACAAAAGATAATCGAAGCCACTGTAACGAAGCATCACCAGCCACTGACCGTAAAAGTTTGTGATTCATTTAGACGCATCTTTTAAACCTAATGAAGAAAGACGAATGTGAATTTAAAAACGCAGTAGAATAAAAAAAAGTGAAGATAGCATCAGACCCATTAGAAACGTAGGTGTAATATTGCCTCCCACAGGTATTGTTGGGAAGGTAATTACAGGTGTAGAGAGTACATACAGGTGAGATAGTGCAAGGTACGTCTACGCTCCGCCATGCTTGTTGTTAATGGAAGTGGTAAATAAGGAAAATTAATTGGGTTGTTAGTGTCTGGAACTGGCTTTGATGTTTCTATTTGTTTTTCCATTTTTGTTTTGTTGTTTTCCGGTTCCGTGTTTGTTATTTTATCGTTTCATTGTAGATGTTTTCCTTTTTTTGTTGTTCTTTCCTTCCCTCCTTTCTTAATCGGCTTTTGTCTCTCTCCATTTTAATTCATTTTCTTGTTTTCGTTCCTAATATTTGCCCTTTCTTCCTGTCCCTTCATATTCTGTTCTTGCTCCTATTCATGTACTTTTGTTGCTAAAATATTTCTTCTTTTCCTGTTTCTTTTGTTAATCTTTTTTTTTCTTTTTTTACTCTTTCGTCTTCATCATCATCATCTTCTTCCTGCTCATCAATAATAACCCTCCTAAAGTACGTCAAAGTCAACTGTTCATGAAGAAGACAAACATCGAGGTAATGGGTAAGTTCTCCCTCCACCATCACCGCCCCCTTCACCACCTCCAACCAGTATCATATTTTTCCCCCACACCACATAACATCCGTCCAGGTGAGAGTCTGGAGATTTGCATAGTTCCCCAGGTAAGCCAAATATTATGATTAGCCCTTAATTCACAGGTACTTCTTTCTCTCCGTCGGTCTGTCTGTCTGTCATTTTCTCTCTCTCTTTCTTTCTTTCTCCCTCGAATAATTAGATTTTAGTTCTATTATAATGAAGAGAGGGAGACGTAAGGAAGAGGAGGAGGAGGAGAAGATGAAGAAGAAGAAGAAGAAGAAGAATTGTAGGAGGGCGATAATGATGACGACGATGATGATGATGATGAGGAGGAGGATGATGATGATGATGATGATGATGATGATGATGATGATGAGGAGGAGGAGGAGGAGGAGGAGGAGGAGGAGGAGGATAAGAAGGAGAAGGAAGAAGAGGTGACTAATTATTGTGTTTTTGTCTTTCCAGGTGAGTGTTGCCGTGGTTCACCTGGTAACGAGGCTGGACAGGTAAGGTGAAAGTGGGTGTTCTCTCTCTCTCTCTCTCTCTCTCTCTCTCTCTCTCTCTCTCTCTCTCTCTCTCTCTCTCTCTCTCTCTCTCTCTCTCTCTCTCTCTCTCGTGTTTTTTCTTTATATCCTTCGCCACTTCACTAAATTTGCTTCTCTGTCTGTTTGCCTACTTCGATGTTTTTGTAGGGTCTGTTTTTCCGTCGTCTGTACGTGTGTTTGTCTGTTTCGTTATCTCGCTGTCTGTGTTTGTTTTGTATGGTCTGTTTGTTTACTGTGGTGGTGTTTATATGAATGGTACTTTCTTTGTTTTATATGTTAAGGTGTTTGTCTGTCTGTCTGTTTGTCTTTTTATTTTGAGTGTCTGTCTTTCATGTGGCTGTCTGGGTTGTGTCTGTGTCTGTCTTCTGGTTGGTGTGTTTGTGATGTGCCTGTCTGTTTGTCTGGGTTTCCATCCGTCCGTATCTGTCCGTCTGTCAGTCTTTGATACCCGTTTAATAAATAAATGTCAGGAAATAAAAAAAGCCAGTCAGAACGTCAAAAAAGGGAAGAATATGAGAGAAAAGGAACAATTTGAGAGAGAGAGAGAGAGAGAGAGAGAGAGAGACGGGGGAGAAGTACGGAAAAGTAGAGTGCGAAGGTCAGGTCACACACACACACACGCACGGACACACTTCATCCCGTGACCTGTTGTCGTAAAGTGACCCCTTGTGTTGTTGATGTTGATGTTGTAATTACTGTACGTGTTACTTTTGGTTTGTGGGTCTAATTCTGTATAGTTTGTTACTACTACTACTACTACTACTACTACTACTACTACTACTACTACTACTACTACTATTACTACTACTAATCTAACAAAGATATTTTTTCTACTATGACTTCCCTGTGTGTCGACAAAGTTAGCGTTGTTTTTCTTTAACGCTCAGTGATGTGGAACGCCTATTAGTGTAGACATAAAAGTCCCAACAGGTAAACAACATACACACACACACACACACACACACACACACACACACACACACACACACACACACACACACACACACACACACACACATATATATTCTCTTCCACGAACCTTTGTCTGTCTGATTGTCTGTATCTGTTCGTCTTTGTGTCTGTCTGTCTGTCTCTTTTTTCTATTGCTTTTATTTTACCTCTCCTTTATTTTCTCTACTTCTCATCTTTTTTTTTTACTTAGTTTACCCTTTTTTGTTAACTTTTTTCTTTTCTTTCATTCCTATTTTTTCTGCTATCTTCCCATTCTTACTTCATCATCAATAACAACAACAACCTTGCAATATGGACATTACTTTTCTCTATGTCCTTATTTTCCTTCCTTTCTGCCTTCATTAAATTCATATCGCTTCATCTGTTTCAATTTGTTTCCCTTTTTTTTTACATTAATTTTATCAGTCTTCATTTGTTCATTTATTACATTCCTCTCACGTTTTGCACTAACTATCTCTCCCTTATTTATTTCGCATTCATTTTATTGAGACCATATTCAGTCTTCATTTGTTTGTATTTCTCCACTTTCTCGCAATCAGCTTTCTTTCCACAGTTACTTTATCCTTTTCATCTTTTTATTTTATTTTTACTATGTCATTCTTCTTCTATCCTCTGCCGTTCTTCTATTCTACTCTGTTATCTGGTCCTTTTTTTCCCCATTCAATCTTCGCAACTCTGTCTTTTTAACCCTCCATTCTCTTTTCCTTAAATTCTTTCATTTTTCTACTTATCCTTCCACCTTTATGTCTTTTAACCCTTTTTATTCCTTCCATTCTCTTCATTAGTTTATCTTTTATTCTTCCTTCTTTTTACTCCTATGTGTCCTCTTGTCTAACTTCCCCTATTTTCTGACCTCCCTTTTTATTCTCTTTCCTCTTTGCTGAGTCTATTTATCCTTTTCTTTTATATTCATTTGTTTTCATGTTGTTCCTAATCCTCCTCCTCAAATGATTCTATTCTCATATCACGTTATTATATTTTCTTTCACTTGCTTTAATCCTCCTATTTTCATCCTCTTCCTTTATTTCTTTTTCCTTATTCACTCTCTCTTCATTTCCTTCATCTTGGCTTTACATCTTTTTGTATTATTCCTCTCCCTTCCACTGTCCCTTGCCCCTTCTTTCCTTCTACTTTTCCCTGTATTTCTTGTCCATTTCTCACCCTCTTTCCCCACCTACGCTAAGTCCATATATCTTGTTAATTTCCACTTTCTTCCTTCTCATTAATCCTCCTTCCTTTAATGATAATACTCTTCACACCTCTTCTTTTATCATCATTCTTCTTTGTCTACCTCACCCTCTTCTCACTTCTATCCTGTATCCTGTTTGTCTTCACCCTATCTACACTTCCTCATCCTCTTTCCTCTTGTTTTTCTCCCCCTCTTCACACCTTTGTCCTCTTTGTTTCTTTGTCTTCGTCGTCTTAATCTCACCTCCTTTATCATCCTTAATCTTTGTCTTCCTCACCTCCTTCACATTTTCTTCATCCTCTTTCTTCTTTGTCTTTCACCCTCTACATCTCTCTTTCTTTATCCTCATTTTCTTTGTCTTCTTCATTCTCTTCATACTTCCTTTTCCTCTTTTCCTTTTCGGGTCTTCATATTTTCTTTATCTTTTTTTTTTATTTGTCTTCCTAACCTTCACATTTCCTTTATTCCTCTTTATTCCTCTTTGTCTTCCTTTGTTTTCCTCACCTTCTTCACACTTCCTTTATTATGATTCCTCTTTGTCTTCTTCATTCTCTTAACACTTTTATTATTTTCTTCTCTTGTCTTTTTCACTCTCCAGGTTTCATTTATTCTCATTTCTCTTTCTTCCTCACATTTCACACCTTTTCCTCTTTCTTCGTTTTTCTTCCTCGTCTTTTTCACTTCATTTATCATTTATCTTCTTTGTCTTCCTCTCTCTTCAAATCTTTTCTTCATTCTCCTCCTCCTCATCATCCTCTGCACACCTTTTCCTCTTTCTTCTTTTTCTTCCTCTCCTTCACCTCCTATATCACCATTGTCTTCCTCATTCTTCTCATCTTTTCTTCATTCTCCTCCTCCTCCTCACCCTCTACACACCTTTCCTTCTTGCTCCTTTGTCTTCCTCGCCTTCTTCACCTCCTATATCCTTCATCTTCTTTGTCTTCCTCACTCTTCTCATCTTTTCTTCATTCTCCTCCTCCTCCTCCTCACCCTCTACCCACCTTTTCTTTCTCCTTTGTCTTCCACGCCTTCTTCACCTCTTCTATCCTCTGTCTTCTTTGTCTTCCTCACTCTCTTCACACCACCTTCCAAGTCCACGTTCCTTTCCCTTCCTTTCTCCTCGCACATACATGGCAACTATTATACCCATGGTGATTGTACATATGGTAAAAGTTATACATATATGGGTTGTATATGGTAAGTTTGTACATACACAAGTTTGTACATATGACAAGTTTTTGCTGTATAGTAAGAATGTACATATGACAAGTTTGTACATATGATGTTTTTACGTATGGTGTAAGAATGTACATATGACAAGTTTATATATGGCATTGTATATATATAAGATTGTATATGAAAGATTGTATATATGGTAATATTGTATATAGGTAAGTAAGATTGTACACATGGTAAGTTTAAATATGTAAGATTGGTACATATAGCAATAATGTAGGTATGGAAAATTGCAACATATGTGGCAAAAATTCAGGCTAAATGGGATGATTTTAAATTGATGGAAAGTTTGTACCATGCTAAATGTATGTGTGTCAACCTTGAATGGCAAGTTTCAGGGAGAAGAAGGTGGCCGAATCAAGGTCGAGGAGTGCTATCTGTGTCGAGATATCAAAGCTTCCACCAATCAGAGAACAAAGAACAAAAAAGAACGAAGGCAGAGGAGGAAGAGTTCTGTTTTGCTTTTCATGAAAAACATCTTTGTTTACTGGAACACACACACACACACACACACACACACACACACACACACACACACACTGTCATCACACACACACACCTGCAGCTCAATCGGCTAGAGCGCCGCGCTGTGCAAGGCTTCACGGCTAAATCATGGCGGTCTGAGCCCTGCTCAGGCCGGATTCTTCCGTTGACTAAGAATGAGTTACTGTCCCCCCACAGGTTGACGTGTTGTATGTGAGGTCCTGCAGTACCCAGAGATCGACGATAATGAGTGCACTTGCTCGTGTCGGAGGATCCTGTTGGCGAAAGTCAACTCGTCATCAGGCCAGCGGTGAATTACACACACACATACACACACACACGGGACGCACGCTCCCACGCACACGCAATGACGACACACACACACACACACACACACACACAGACAAACACATACACACACAATTACACACACACACACACATAGTAATGTTGCACACACACACACACACACACACACACAATAAATAATACACACACATTAGTAATACAGGCACACACCACACACACACACACACACACACACACACATTAATAACAATAATATTAATAATAATAATACACACACTAATAATAATAATAATAATACAATAATACATATATGTAACAAGGAAAATTAAAAACGTCATGGAA
Source organism: Eriocheir sinensis (assembly GCF_024679095.1). NCBI lineage: Eukaryota > Metazoa > Arthropoda > Malacostraca > Decapoda > Varunidae > Eriocheir > Eriocheir sinensis. The sequence continues at coordinate 256,095 of NW_026111866.1, read as the reverse complement.
GTGAAGAAGAAGAGGAATATTTTAGTAACCACTGGGAGCACGAAATGGACTTTGCCATAGTTATACCACGCCTAGAAGTAACTTGATGAACACCCACAGTGATTAGAGGACTCATTAGGGAACTTGAAGTCAGACGGAACACCGATAGAGAGTTGAAATAAGAGCCTTTGCCGGAGGACGAGGAGCACAAAACACTAGTGGAGAGATGAAATTAATACCTTAGCCGGGATATAATGAGTACACCAACATGAGAACCAGGCGGAGAAATTAAATTAGAACCTTAGACGGGATAGCCGAGCATACTACCAGACAAAGAACCAGGGAGAGATGAAATAAGAACCTTTGAGGGGTAGGATGGAGCACACTAACACTAGACAGAGAACAAGGTGGAAAGATTGTTAGAACCCTTTTGCCAAAGTAGGACTGGAGTACACTAACACCATGACAGAGGGAGGCGGATATGAATGGGGTGCCTGCCCCTGCAACACTAATAATGGTAGATGATGGTCGACTCACACTGGGGTACGAACTTAACTTTTTTTTTATTCTCGATGTAAAAGAAAGAGAGAAAAAAGTCATTGTAAGAAAAATTGAGATCACTGGAAGAAAGCAATTGCTTTGGATAAAGAAAACACATTTTAAGGGTTATTTTCTGTCACAGTGAATTGGAAAAAGTGGAAAACAAGAAAATAAATGAAAAAATTAAAAGAAAATCCTCAGTCTTCTTCTGGCGCTGCAAGAAAAGCAAAAAAATAGAAATATATAGAAAACTGCCAGTACTCAAGAGAGATGAAGAAAATGACAAAGAAGAAAAAAGAAAGTAAAGAGCAACAAACAACAACAACAACAACAACAAATAACAACAACAACAACAAATAGTCATTATTGAGGAATGAGAGGAGGAGGAGGATAACCATGAGAGTAAGGAAATGTAGAAACAGAAAGCTTCATTACCATTACGATGGTTGCCTGCTCAGGATTTATCTGCTCGACAGGCACTTTGGTGCCTGCATAGATGCTGAAACATCCTGGCTTAATTTAATTCCTGTCACAATTGAATGATGGTCGATTTGATTTTTAAAGGAGTTGATGGTATTCATTTACTCCTTCTGAGGAAGGTTGTTCTGGTTAGCGGATGACTGGTCTGAGAAGAAACTCCTAATAAACTGTATTACATCGTCTCACAGAATACGTATGTAGACCAAGTTATTTCTAGTTCTTAAGTTAGTTTGAAGTCCAAAACTTGGAGTGGTCATTACTTTAAAATCTTCAGGAGTAGCCACCCATCGAAACGGGCAAGCCACTGGTGAGGCATACGGGAAGAGGAGGGTGCTGTGTCTCCTCTGCAAAGACCTCTTTCCATGTCCCTCACTTTCCGTTTCCTATTGCTTCATCTACAACAAAGAGTAGTTCAATGTTTCTAAAGCCAAACCTCTTATCTTTCCAATATCGACACTGCACACACGCGCACACACACTACTTCTCCCAAAAATTTTAAAAAAAAATTGCAAAATAGCTATCTCAAAAAATCCTGCCTGCAGTCCCTGGTCTGGGAGGGGGACCAAATGCCCCCTAAGAACAGACTCCACTTTCGGCCTTCTGAACTAGGGAGGTGTCTTGATACCTTCTTCAACTTTCTTTTATTAACTTCAACATTCGCGGTCTGCCCACTTTCATTCTAAACACCATCTTCCCTCCTCTTAACTCTCTAATTTCCTCTCTTTCTCACTCTGGGAAACACTGGTTTTGATACTTACAGCAATCTCTACTTGTTCCTCCCTACTATTTATATCCTAAAATTTAATCTAAAGGATACAGCCTATAAGTAACGACATCACTTCTACCTTGTGCCCAATGACTTTGACTCTTCCAGAGTTTTGCACTTATCTACAAGACTTCATTGTCATTCTTTTACTAACACAGCTAAAGTTGTGTATCTCTCATCTAACTCATTTAACTAGTAAAATTTTTGACCACTTGAACCTAAAGTGAGCACATCTTGACCCCACTCTCCTTTCGCTGAATTCCATCTTAGAGATTTCAATGTTCACCACCAGGTTTGCTTTCTATCCTTTTCAATGACCAGCCCAGGAATGCTTCTACAACTTGCTATCCTCAATGATCTTGAGTGCTGGTCACACCCACACGGCTCCTGACTGTCTTGGAGACAGGCCCAACATAAGAAATGCACCACTGCACAAATCTCAGTGAGCTGCAACAAATTCATCCCATTTAATACACAGGAGAATCCACAAGTTGTTAGATGATATTTCTGTAGGCACCATCGTCGAAAAAAAGAAACTGTATAAGAAATATAACTGTACACAATTACAGTGGATCATACCACTATATTTATATCAAGAGAGAGGTGAAAGGAAAATCAGAAAACAGGAAACATCGAGCATGAGATGAAATACTTGAGGTTAAGAAAATCCTTATGTTATTTTTCAGTTACTTTGAAAAAAATACATAATATCGGCTCAATTATTAGAAAATGGGTAAAACCGTTAGCGACGATAAAGGTATGGCGTCGGTCCTGTAATTCAACCTTTAGTAGGTATTCACAAAGAGAGATCAGACATCGATCCCCGCCCTGGGAGGAATATTTTTCTTCAAGGCCCTCAAGAACATCAGATTGCGCTGGACCGAAATTGATATCATATGCGCACCTGCAAAAAAATAGATCCAAATAAATCTCCGCACCTGACACTTATCTTAGCGTGTTAAGAATGCAGCCAACAGCTAGAGTTACCCATAAATCGTCAATGTTCGAATGTTTATTGCTATTGGTACGCAAGCGTGTTCTTTGCAGGAAAAAGATCCAATTGTTACCCTGATTTTTAAAAAGGAGATAAATATTAAAATTATTGTCCTATCAGCCTGTCTCTCATAAAGTTATCACGTTCCGAAACAATGATTTGATAACTGATAATCAGCACGGATTTCAGTAATCGATTCGTTCACCAACTTATTAACTTTTCAACGACGTTATTCAAGCAAGACGCCTGAGCTCCATAAGCGACGTAACTCAATTAGACTTTCAGAAAGTGTTTGACAGTTCTCTACGTTAGGCTTATTTCAAACTGCGTTCCCACGGTATAAATGTGACAATTCAGTGCGTGATTCAAGGATCGGTTCGTTGACAGAGAACTGAAGCGTGTAGTTTTAATGTGAAGTATCTGATTGGAAACCTGTAATCCAGTGTGCCCTGCTGATCATCCCAAAATAACACTATTCATAATTTACGGAACGATTTTAGGGAGACTGATATCCCATCAGTAGCCAAATTCCTGCCGACAACACCAAATTAGGAGATTTAATAAGACTCTGCTGATCTGGAGCGAAATGGTAACGTGTTTAAACGTAGATTAAATGTAAAGTACCATAGTGAGTAAAGAACCCTAACTTTCAATATCAGATTCAAGGATGATTTAGCGAAGTAAAACAAGAAAATATTTTGGTTTCTGACATTAAATATCGCAAATGGAAGATCAATGTACTATGGCGAGTAAAAAGACAATATGATGTTAGAATTAATCTATAGAGTCTTTGATTATAAATCACCTGAACTTATGAAAAGATTCATATTCAGCATTTAAGATCAATTGAATTACACCAGTCTCAGTCACTGAATTATATCAAAGACTGGAAGCTTATAGAAAATATGTTGACGAGCAACCAAACAGAAATTCCAGCGCTCCAGAATCTCTGTTGTATATCAGAGCGTTTGTGCGATTAGATATAAGCTTTTCAGTATAAGGTAGGGGACTTAAATTGGCGGTTTTAAAATCCTTAACAGATTCGAAAACATTAACTCATAGTTCATTTCAGAGACACACCCCAACATAATAACACGTACAACGGTTAAAGGAACAGATGTAAGTGTTAATAAAAGTGCAGGAAGTTATTTCAATACAGAGTCGTCGATCACTGGAATAGACTCCCCACCGTCAGTAGTTAGCGCACAGAGTTTCAATAGCTAAGTCTTCATGATAAGTACTTCAGGGATAAAAGATTATTTCGACCCTTTCGTATGTTTCAGGCACACTGCAGCCAGGCTACAAACCTGAGGACTTTGTTATTGATTTCTACAGCGTGTTACGAAACAGCGTGTTATGGTAATTTTTATTTCTTTCTCAGCTTAAAATTTCCAAGTGTCCCTTTTTTCTTCCTTAAATTAGTAATTTTGTTATCCTATGGAAATTTCTGAGCTGATCATTAAATGAAAAATTAAGAATTATTTTTGTTGTTTTTAGAAAAATTTGAATTAATTTTTCCTAGTATTTTTTATCTGACTTTCGTAGACATGCACATCTGATAATTCATTAGTTATCAACAATTTGTCATAATTTTTTTGAAAAACTGTTTTGCTGGAATTCAGGTTGATTTTTTTTTATTTGTTTTAAAGAAATATTTTCCTGTTATCAAACTATGTCAGTTTTTTCAAAAAACATCTTTAATAAATTTTACTACGATATATGATCTTGTATGTCCTAAAGTTCCATGAAAATTGTGCAGAAAGTAAACCAAAAATAACTTTTATGAAGTTATTTTTATTGTGTTTTGGAGAAACGATTATAGTTTTGCCAAAGTTCTTCGGCCCAGTGAAAGTACCACACTTTCAATGCTACTTACATATGAGTTTTGCGGGATCAGTAATTCGGCATATCGGTGAGTGCGCAAAAGGATCAGGCACTTGTCCCCTCTCTTATAAAGATATTAATCACTGAAAGGTAAGGTAAAACAGGTGTTGCCACGCCCTCAGTGCAAGTTGCAAGGTCTGACTGGCAACTTCCAGTATAGTTATTGGCTGAAATTCCTTGTCTGTCTTCTCCTCTTCTTTCTTTATTGTCTTCTGTATAATTCTTCTTCTTTCTTCATTTCAAATCTTTTTTCTATGTATTCACTTTGTTCCAAACATTTTTAAGAGCAGGTTGCACTTTTCATAATCCATATTGTTTTTCAAAGCAGCCCAAAATTTGTTAGCACCGGGTAGCTTCTTCTTCTCTTGAGGGGCTCTAGATGGTATTCGGCCCTCCCAGCCCGTCGCGTAGCGCAGGCAAGGCTTGTTTCATAGTGGCGCCATCTTTCCTTGACCTACATGCCGCCTCCCCAGAGTTCGTGTCTCTGATTTACATTTCTGGACGATTTCTCTAGGGAGTCCGGGCTGATGTGGGTGTATCTGTCAGGGCAGCATGTGAGTAGTTTCAAGCCTCTCGGCATGCTGGTTAAGCAAACTTCACCCCTGAAGATCAGTTGCACAGTTTGGCTTTTTCAACATTTATTCCATACTTTGGCATAATACTGCGCTACATGCGCCGCAGTCAGCGTGCCACGCCCACGCAGTAGCCATTTAAATCTCCTCGCTATTATGTATTTAAATCTATGTCTGACTTCTTTAAAATCTCCCATTCGAAAGTCTGTATGATAGGATGTTGCCATAGACCAGTATAACTCAATTTCTGTATTTCTTTGAAAATTATTTTTATAATATTTTTCACGGGATGAGTGACTCTTCCTTTAAAGGCATATGGTGTTCTTTCAACTATGCTTCCTGCCGGGAGCCTGCTGCCGTTTAAAGGAGAGATGGGGGAGAGCCCATTCATCTATCGCATCCTGTCCTACTCACACGTAAAGATTACTTAGTAGTATCTGCAGGCAAACAAACCAGGACACTCCTGCCATAGACCTCTGCCAGGGTCTTCTGCGTCTGTTCTCTCCTAGTGTATTCCTAAGTGTATTCTCCTCCTCCTCCCTCCTCCTCCTCCTCCTCCTCCTCCTCCTCCTCCCTTCCCTCCCTCCTCCCTCCTCCTCCTCCTCCTCCTTCTTAATTGTGTCTGCACCTGTTTTATCATCTTTTTGTCCTCGTCCTCTCACCTGCACCCTCCTCCTCCTCCTCCTCTCCATCACCACCACTGCCATCGGCCCTCCTCATGCTCCACCACCACCACCATAATCCACATCCTCCTCCTTCCTCCCTCCTCTCTCCTCCTCCTGTTCTCTTCTCCTTTAAAATTGTAAAAACTGGCTCGGTCTGGTAATGTATCAGACGCGCACACACTCACACACACACACACACACACACACACACACACACACAAACACACACACACACACACACACACACGCCTATATCCTGAAGGTAATGTAGAATGCTGGAAAACCAACAACAGACGAGAGGATGCAGCCTTCCGTCAAACCAGACAGCCAAAGTGGATGTCCAACCCTTATATTTGTTTCCTGGATGTAGTAGTAGTAGTGGCAGCAGTAGTAGTAGTAGTAGTAGTAGTAGTAGTAGTAGGAGTGTCCAGCGCATCACAGAGGTGGATTGGCTCTGGAATGGAGTGTGCCACATTCCACGTACTTTCTACTCCTCACTAAAAAGCCTTGGTTTTAATCACGCTTGTCTCTCGTGCCATCAAAGAAAAGAGAGGCAGCTCACAAAAAAAGTACCAGAACCTTTGCACTCCCAGCAACCAAGATCTTTATATTTCTGCCCGGGATCGTGCCAAATCTATTCTTTGACTTACCAAAAGCTCTTTCATTGTCATAAGAAATATCAAAACCTTTGTTTTTCTAATTTCTTCCGGGACTTCCGGCATCTAGCCAAAATTTCTCTAATTTCATTTCTTTCATCTTTCCCTCCTCTTTCCTTACTCCCTGGCGGCAGCAATTGCACAGTCTTCTATCTATCTCTAAGCGCTGAACTCTTCTCTCAGACTCTTCTGTAAAACTCCACTCTGGACGATTCTGGAGCTTATTCTTCCCACAACATCCCCCTCTGACTCCTTTTATGCCTGTTATTAAATTCCCCAGAACGATGTTTTCTATGTTCCTTCTTGGCCTCTAACTCCTAGAAGGTTTATGGACCTGATGGAGTGCGCCTGATTGTTTCTAAAAACAGTGCTTCTAGTGCTGACAACTCCTGGTCACGGGACAAACTTTTCCTCTCTGCCTCATCAACATTCTACTCTTCCTTCCTACTTCTTTCCCCTTCCCTGCCTGTCAAGAACAGCTCTGTGCTTCAAGAAGGGTGACCATTCCAATCCCCTCAAACTACCGCCCTATAGCTTTACTCTCTTCCTGTCTATCTAAATCTTTGAATCAATCCTTAAATTTCTCGTGACGTAAATCACAGGGTATATAAATTGTTACAGCAGAGTTGGAGGCAGTTGAGTTGGCAACTTCATCTCAGTCACACTTCACACGGATGATGTTATCCTTGTCGTTGTAACTGTGTAACTGCTCTGGAGAGAGAGAGAGAGAGAGAGAGAGAGAGAGAGAGAGGGGGTAGTTCCCTTCCTTCCCCCTCCACAGGGTGGGGTAGTGAGGCACTTTGAGGCCAGCGCCAAAGGCCTGGTTAAGAGAGAAATGGATGCTCAGATGTAGCTTTTGTGAGCATCATCAATGAGCCAAGATAATCTCCTGTGATGAATCTGAGTCGATAGAGTATAGCAGTTGCTCTATTTTTGCTGCAGTCAAAACTTTTTGGACGTGAATCTAGACTCTTGTTTTTACACATTACACAGGATCCAGTGAAATCCTCTGAAGCCATCCAACACCAGCCTCAATCGTACCAGGTCAACAAGGTGGACATTACAGAAGAACTTATCCAGCCGCCACAGGTGGGATTTTTTGCTTAAATTTGAAGAGTTTTTCTGTAATGTCCACCTTGTTGTCCTGGTGTGGTTCAGCTTATGTGTTGGGTGACTTTCTTCTAGTTTTACTGGATCCTGTGTAATGTAATGTACAAAATGTTATATAGGCCTCTAGTTCACATACAAGTCCAAGAGTTTTGGATGGCAGGAAGTCACGATGCAAAAATAGAAGAGTTTGTATGTTTCATCGTTATAGTGCCATGTCATGTTACCTAAAGAGCCATAGATTATTGACTGTTCGATTACTGTGTTCAGGGAGGGTCTAGGACAGGGGCCACTCAACTATTAGGAGCAAAGGTCAAGTTAGACCAGTGTCTCCTAAACTTTTTACATGATGCCCTATTAATTTCTAAGAAAACCTCACGCCCCCATCCTCATTATATATATATATATATATATATATATATATATATATATATATATATATATATATATATATATATATGTATATATATATATTGAACTCATGTGATTTACATAGATTTACATAGAAAATCAGACCCCACAGACCCCATGGTCCAGACTTGGTGGTCTGTCCTTAAACCTAAGTGATTTTACATTAATCAGAAGACTCCAAAACGTTGCATTTCTACTCTAGTTGATATTAAGTTGAAGGAAGTGACGGTCGAGCTTATTTTGAAGGAGTCAATCGTGTTACACTGGACCACTGATGGTGGAAGCTTATTCCATTCTCGCACTACAACGTTGGTGAAGAAAAATTTGGTGCAATCTGAATTTGCTTGTCTACATCTGAGTTTACGCCATTGTTCCTCGTGCGCAGACTGTCATCGATAATAAACAATGTTGATCTGTCTACATTATTGAAACCATTAAGTATTTTAAAAAATTCGATCAATTTTCCTCGGAGGCGACGTTTCTCAATAGAGAAAATGTTAAGGATATAAAGCCTTTCTTCGTAGTATTTTTTGCTCAATGAAGTGATAATTTTAGTTGCCCGACGCTGAACACCTTCTAATTTAGCAATATCCTTTGCATGGTGGGGGGACCAAAACTGTACCGCATATTCCAAGTGGGGTCTGACTAAACTGTTGTAGAGCGGGAGTATTACATCTTTATTCTTGAATACAAAGTTTCTTTTAATGAAGCCCAACATTCTGTTCGCTTTATTTGCTGCATCGATGCATTGCTGTGAAATTTGAGGTTTGACGCGATTTTTGACCCCCAAGTCTTTGACGCATTGAACGCTTTTTGAGTTTAACGCCGCGCATTTCGTATTCGAACTTCTTATTCCTCGTTCAACTTGAAGGACCTGGCACTTGTCTACGTTAAGGGCATCTCCCATCTATCCGACCAAGCTGAAATTTTGTGCAAATCCTCTTGGAGGCTTTGCCTGTCTTCGTCAGTGAGAACCGAGTTACCAATTTTTGTGTCGTCTGCAAATTTACTAATGCGGTTGTTGAGTCCAACATCCACGTCGTTGATGTAAATAATGAAAACACTGGGCCAGGACCGAGCCCTGAGGGACGCCACTAGTGACAGGCGCCCACTCTGAGTTAAATCCGTCAATCACTACTCTTTGTTGTCTGTTGCTCAACCAATTCGCGATCCATTGGTTTACTTGACCGTCAATACCTATTTGCTTTAATTTGTAAAGTAATTTATGATGCGGGACTTTATCAAACGCTTTCTGGAAATCAAGATAGACTACGTCCAGTGATTTGCTTACGTCATAAACAGTGAAGAGGTCGTTATAAAGGTTAATAGGTTTGATAGGCAGGATCTTTGTTTCGGAAGCCATGTTGTGAGTCCCCAATCAATGAGTGGCTTTCAAGGTAACTCACAATTTGTCTCTAATTATGCCCTCAAGTAACCTACAACCGAAGTTAGACTAATGGGCCTGTAATTACCTGGTACTTTTTGTCTCCTTTCTTGAAAATCGGTGTCACGTTAGCCTTTTCCAATCTGAAGGGACGATGCCTTGTCGCAAGGACATATTGAATACGGTTGTGAGGGAGGAGAGTATTTCGCTCTTCGTTTCTTTCAGCAGAGTTGGATATACTTTGTCAGGTCCAGGACTTTTTATTTGTTTTAAGTGAATGGAGAGCTTTAAGGACTTCATCGGTTGTTATTTCAAAATTAGGCAATGCATGCTCGAGATTTACAATAGTACTGGTGTTGGTGGTAGCGAGAGGAAGACTGTTAGTATTAAACACCGAGGAAAAGTAATTGTTTAAGAGGTTTGCAATGTGTTGGCTGTCAGTCACTAGTGCACCGTCGCTGTTTGTTCAAGGTCAATACCACTTTTGATCGCCTTTCTGTTGTTTATGTAACTGAAGAAAGATTTCGGGTTATTTTACAGTTGGCTGCAATATTTTCTTCATATCTACGCTTTGCCTGACCTACTAGTCTTTTTACTCGTCGCCTGGCATCATTATAGAGTCTAATGTTCTCGGGCGTGCTTTGTTCTTTCTTTAACCTGTAAAACAATTTTCTCTCATTGACTGATTGTTTAATTTCGCTATTAAACCACGGTGGGCTTTATTAGTGTTAATTCGCTTCTCGCACAAGGGGACGAATGTGTTCTGCTGAGTGAGTAAGTGATTTTAAAAACTTAGCCAGGCTTCCTCTACGTTGCCGTCATCTGATAGTTGTATTTCTGTTAGTTTTGTCAGTTTCTACGAAGTTAGCTCTTTTGAAATTGGGCACCTTTACTTTATTTTCAGTCACTGATGATTGAGCTTTAATGTCGACGCGCACTAATTTATGATCGCAAGAACCGAGGTGTTCTCCTACCGTGACACTACTGACAAGGTTATCTTGGGTCTTTATAACAAGGTCAGTATATTATTTTGTCGAGTTGGCTCAGAAACCATTTGGCTTAGATAATTTTCTTCTAGAAATTCGATCATTCTATGTGACTCGCCTTCTGTACCTGACAGTGTCGCCCAGTCGATATGGGGAGGTTAAAGTCTCCTAATATCAGTGAGTCGTTGTTATTAAGTGACTGCCTTAAGACGCTGTACATTTCAAGGTCGTCATCAGTGATTGCCCGGGAGGTCTGTAGGTGACAGATATATTTAAATTGACTTTTGCAATGTTTACTCGCACGCACAAATGTTCAACGTTACTGTTTCCCGGTGTTTTGTCGGTGGGTTGCAAATAGCTTTTTTGACATAAAGGGCGACGCCACCGCCTCTACGGTTTACGATCTTTGTTGAAGAGTCTGTAGCCATCTATGTTGTATTCGGAACTTAAATCAATATTTGTGGTGTCGATAAATGTTTCGGTTATAGCAATTATGTCAAAATTTTCTGTTAAAGCAAGACCTCTCAGTTCATCAAATTTGTTTCTGAGGCTATGCGAATAGAACCTAAGGCTTTGGAAGTTATCTAGAGGCTTGGTAATACAGGTGGTGGTACTTGCGGGATCACGGTTACGGGTTTGTTGCGATGCACGGCGTCTATTTACACGGGCGGGGTGGAGGACGTGGCCGTGACTCGTTTTTTGCTCGGATGACACGCACTGCTTCGTTGAGGAGCCTTCCGAGTCTGGCTGCCCCGATGGAGAAAGGTGCAATCCGTCCCTGTGGAAAAGTTCATTTTGTCCATAGAAATTGTCCCATGCGTTTAGGAACTCCACGTCAAGCTCCTGCAAAGAGTCTGTAAGCGGTTGTTTAGGCTGAAGGCCTTACTGAAAAGTCGCTCTCCGCCCAAGTCCGTGGTAGAACTCCTGAAATCAAAATGTTAGGGATTTAGTCTTATACTGCTGGATGAGCCTACGGTACTTCTCCAGGAGTTCCTCAGACCAGGTCGTGGTGACGTCAGTTCGTACCTGTGTGGATAACAAACAGTGAATCATTAGTAGCCTGGGGAGATCTCCTCAAGAGCAGCAGTTATGTCGTCGATCCCAGCACCAGGATAACAATAGTTCCGTCTTCGACGAGGAACTCTGCGCAGAACTCAACGACCTGCTGGCGAATCATGGAGTCACCCACCAGGAAGGTGCTCTCCTGCTCGTCCTCCTCCTCCAGAATGGCAAACCTGTTGAAGCAATGAACAGGATAAATCGCTTGTCTGGCTGGTTTGACCCTCCATTCACGACGGTGACCATCATGGTCGGTGCCACTAGCATCCTCCCGTTGCGTGGTTTTGTCCGCTGGTGACGACTGTACCGCTCAGGGAAAGGGCAGTTGGAGAAGGGTTTGGCACCACAGCAACGTTAGCCTGATGAATTCCTGCAAGGAGGCAACAGTGCGAGAAAGCTCTATTATTTTATTCTGACCTGCTTCCATCTTCTCTTCTTGCTCCTGCAGTCTGGTCTCGAGATGCTGCCTGGTGAGAGAAAGCTCCATTATTTATTCTGGCCTTCTTCCATCTTCTCTTCCTGCTCCTGCAGTGTTGTCTCGAGATGCTGCCTGGTCAGACACTGTCGTCAGTCAGCAGAACGCCCTTTAAAATAGTGAGCTGTGATGCTACCGTTTCAAGTACTTCACTTCTTAGGTTCCATCTTAGCTGAAATGAAAGAGATAAAAACACAAAGTGAAGGGGATTAGGAAAGGGGGTGAGGTGTGAGAGAGGAAGTTTAGTAATGGAGGAAAAGTGAGAGAGAGGAGGAGGAAGGGATGTGAGGTGAGTAAAGAGTGGGGAAAAGGAGGTGTGAGATCAAGGAGGGTTAGGAAATAAGTGAGGTGGGAGAGAGGAGGAGTAGGAAGGGATGCCCAGAGAGGTAGAGTAAAGAGGGGAGAGAGGCGGAGTGAGGTGTGTGAGATCAAGGAGGTTAGGAAATAGGTGAGGTGGGAGGAGAGGAGGTAGGAAGAGATGTGAGGGTGAAAGTAAAGAGGGAAAGAGAGGCGGTGGAGGAGGTGTGAGATCAAGGAGGGTTAGGTAGGCATAGGTGAGGGGGAGGAGAGGAGGAGGGTAGGAAGGGATGTGAGGTGCAGTAAGAGGGGAAAGAGGCGGTGAGTGAGGGTGTGAGATCAAGGAGGGTTAGGAAATAGGTGAGGTGGGAGAGAGAGAGAGGAGAATGGGAAGGGATGTAGGGAGGAAGAGTGGGGGAAGGAGGAGGCAAAGAGGGGAGAGAGAGAGAGACAGGAGAGAGAGAGAGAGAGAGAGGAGAGAGAGAGAGAGAGAGAGAGAGAGAGAGAGAGAGAGAGAGAGAGAGGTGAGTAAAGAGGGGAAGGAGAGGAGAGAGAGAGAGGAGAGAGAGAGAGAGAGAGAGATAGAGAGAGGTAGAGAGAGACACAGACACACACACAGACAGACAGACACATGTGCAGACAGACACACACACAGACACACACGAACCAGATAAGACACACAAAGACAGACAGACACACACGAACAGACAGACACAGACAGACAGACAAACAGACAGAGAAAAGAGACAGACAGAAAGAAAAAGACAGAGGCAGAGGGCTTATCCGCATGCACAATAGCAACATCCCGTAGACAAAAAGTAAATCGCTATACTGCAAGCATGTAATTAGAAAAAAAAAAAATGAGGCAGAGGGGAGCCAAACCATTCCTTGCATTACCTAAAACCGCCTTCTGCACATACTTGAAGTAGGATTAATGTGTACATACCGTCCAGGGCGGCAAGTGGCAGAGAATAACCCTTCAGCCAGGGACCACCATAAAGTGAAAGGGGAATGAGCAAAGAGGCCTGTAGGCACCTGTCCTCAAGGGACGCGCAAGCCAGCCCTCCTTTCAAAGCGTTAAATGAAGATCCCGAAGTTCATTGTGGCTATATTGTGTGTGTTTGGGTCCTGCTTAAGACGTTAAGGTAACTTTAAGTTAGTACTTTTGCTTATTGCCTTATGTATGTAATATTTTCTGCCCATTCATTACCACAACATGGTGGTGCTCAGACCATATCTATGAAATGCTACAATGCCAGTCTTTTTCAGTGGCTTCTTTCTGCTACTTTCCCACCACGCAATACATTGTTCACGGCCTGTACTCAAAACATAACACTGAC